>NW_028116531.1:0-73539 GCF_964273445.1 Streptopelia decaocto | reverse complement strand
TTGAAATTCTCTTGAAGCTTTTAAAATTCTCTCTAGAATTTTCAAAATCCATGTCCACATGTTCGCAATTTCACGTAACAAAATGGCTAAAATTCCAGTTGAAATTTTTTCAAAGTCCCTTAAAAATTTTCCAATTTTTGTCCCAATTCTTCCCATTCCCATTGAAACTTTTCAAATCCCTCTCAAAATTGTTGAAATTCTCTTGAAGCTTTTAAAATTCTCTCTAGAATTTTCAAAATCCATGTCCACATGTTTACAATTTCACGTCAAAAAATGGCTAAAATTCCAGTTGAAATTTTTTCAAAGTCCTTAAAAATTTTCCAATTTTTGTCCCAATTCTTCCCATTCCCATTGAAACTTTTCAAATCCCTCTCAAAATTGTAGAAATTCTGTTGAAGCTTTTAAAATTCTCTCTAGAATTTTCAAAATCCATGTCCACATGTTTACAATTTCACGTCAAAAAATGGCTAAAATTCCGGTTGAAATTTTTTCAAAGTCCCTTAAAAATTTTCCAATTTTTGTCCCAATTCTTCCCATTCCCATTGAAACTTTTCAAATCCCTCTCCAAATTGTTGAAATTCTCTTGAAGCTTTTAAAATTCTCTCTAGAATTTTCAAAATCCATGTCCACATGTTTACAATTTCACGTAACAAAATGGCTAAAATTCCAGTTGAAATTTTTTCAAAGTCCCTTAAAAATTTTCCAATTTTGTCCCAATTCTTCCCATTCCCATTGAAACTTTCAAATCCCTCTCAAAATTGTTGAAATTCTGTTGAAGCTTTTAAAATTCTCTCTAGAATTTTCAAAATCCATGTCCACATGTTTACAATTTCACGTCAAAAAATGGCTAAAATTCCAGTTGAAATTTTTTCAAAGTCCCTTAAAAATTTTCCAATTTTTGTCCCAATTCTTCCCATTCCCATTGAAACTTTTCAAATCCCTCTCAAAATTGTTGAAATTCTGTTGAAGCTTTTAAAATTCTCTCTAGAATTTCAAAATCCATGTCCACATGTTTACAATTTCACATAAAACAAATGCTAAAATTCCAGTTGAAATTTTTTCAAAGTCCCTTAAAAATTTTCCAATTTTTGTCCCAATTCTTCCCATTCCCATTGAAACTTTTCAAATCCCTCTCAAAATTGTTGAAATTCTCTTGAAGCTTTTAAAATTCTCTCTAGAATTTTCAAAATCCATGGCCACATGTTTACAATTTCACATAAAAAAATGGCTAAAATTCCAGTTGAAATTTTTTCAAAGTCCCTTAAAAATTTTCCAATTTTTGTCCCATTCTTCCCATTCCCATTGAAAATTTTCAAATCCCTCTCAAAATTGTTGAAATTCTGTTGAAGCTTTTAAAAATTCTCTCTAGAATTTTCAAAATCCATGTCCACATGTTTACAATTTCACGTCAAAAATGGCTAAAATTCCAGTTGAAATTTTTCAAAGTCCTTAAAAATTTTCCAATTTTTGTCCCAATTCTTCCCATTCCCATTGAAACTTTTCAAATCCCTCTCAAAATTGTTGAAATTCTGTTGAAGCTTTTAAAATTCTCTCTAGAATTTTCAAAATCCATGTCCACATGTTTACAATTTCACATAAAAAAATGCTAAAATTCCAGTTGAAATTTTTTCAAAGTCCCTTAAAAATTTCCAATTTTTGTCCCAATTCTTCCCATTCCCATTGAAACTTTTCAAATCCCTCTCCAAATTGTTGAAATTCTGTTGAAGCTTTTAAAATTCTCTCTAGAATTTTCAAAATCCATGTCCACATGTTCGCAATTTCACGTAACAAAATGGCTAAAATTCCAGTTGAAATTTTTTCAAAGTCCCTTAAAAATTTTCCAATTTTTGTCCCAATTCTTCCCATTCCCATTGAAACTTTTCAAATCCCTCTCAAAATTGTTGAAATTCTGTTGAAGCTTTTAAAATTCTCTCTAGAATTTCAAAATCCATGCCCACATGTTTACAATTTCATGTCAAAAAATGGCTAAAATTCCAGTGGAAATGTTTTCAAAGTCCCTTAAAAATTTTCCAATTTTTGTCCCAATTCTTCCCATTCCCATTGAAACTTTTCAAATCCCTCTCAAAATTGTAGAAATTCTGTTGAAGCTTTTAAAATTCTCTCTAGAATTTTCAAAATCCATGTCCACATGTTTACAATTTCACATTAAAAAAATGCTAAAATTCCAGTTGAAATTTTTTCAAAGTCCCTTAAAAATTTTCCAATTTTTGTCCCAATTCTTCCCATTCCCATTGAAACTTTTCAAATCCCTCTCAAAATTGTTGAAATTCTCTTGAAGCTTTTAAAATTCTCTCTAGAATTTTCAAAATCCATGTCCACATGTTTACAATTTCACATAAAAAAATGGCTAAAATTCCAGTTGAAATTTTTTCAAAGTCCCTTAAAAGTTTTCCAATTTTGTCCCAATTCTTCCCATTCCCATTGAAACTTTTCAAATCCCTCTCAAAATTGTAGAAATTCTGTTGAAGCTTTTAAAATTCTCTCTAGAATTTTCAAAATCATGTCCACATGTTTACAATTTCACGTCAAAAAATGGCTAAAATTCCAGTTGAAATTTTTTCAAAGTCCCTTAAAAATTTTCCAATTTTTGTCCCAATTCTTCCCATTCCCATTGAAACTTTTCAAATCCCTCTCAAAATTGTTGAAATTCTGTTGAAGCTTTTAAAATTCTCTCTAGAATTTTCAAATCCATGTCCACATGTTCACAATTTCACGTCAAAAAATGGCTAAAATTCCAGTTGAAATTTTTTCAAAGTCCCTTAAAAATTTTCCAATTTTTGTCCCAATTCTTCCCATTCCCATTGAAACTTTTCAAATCCCTCTCAAAATTGTTGAAATTCTCTTGAAGCTTTTAAATTCTCTCTAGAATTTTCAAAATCCATGTCCACATGTTCGCAATTTCACGTCAAAAAATTGCTAAAATCCAGTTGAAATTTTTTCTAAGTCCCTTAAAAGTTTTCCAATTTTTGTCCCAATTCTTCCCATTCCCATTGAAACTTTTCAAATCCCTCTCAAAATTGTTGAAATTCTGTTGAAGCTTTTAAAATTCTCTCTAGAATTTTCAAATCCACTTCAACATGTTTACAATTTCACGTCAAAAAATGGCTAAAATTCCAGTTGAAATTTTTTCAAAGTCCCTTAAAAATTTTCCAATTTTTGTCCCAATTCTTCCCATTCCCATTGAAACTTTTCAAATCCCTCTCAAAATTGTAGAAATTCTGTTGAAGCTTTTAAAATTCTCTCTAGAATTTTCAAAATCCATGTCCACATGTTTACAATTTCACATAAAAAAATGGCTAAAATTCCAGTTGAAATTTTTTCAAAGTCCCTTAAAAATTTTCCAATTTTTGTCCCAATTCTTCCCATTCCCATTGAAACTTTTCAAATCCCTCTCAAAATTGTAGAAATTCTCTTGAAGCTTTTAAAATTCTCTCTAGAATTTTCAAAATCCATGTCCACATGTTTACAATTTCACATTAAAAAAATGCTAAAATTCCAGTTGAAATTTTTTCAAAGTCCCTTAAAAATTTTCCAATTTTTGTCCCAATTCTTCCCATTCCATTGAAACTTTTCAAATCCCTCTCAAAATTGTTGAAATTCTCTTGAAGCTTTTAAAATTCTCTCTAGAATTTTCAAAATCCATGTCCACATGTTTACAATTTCACATAAAAAAATGGCTAAAATTCCAGTTGAAATTTTTTCAAAGTCCCTTAAAGTTTTCCAATTTTTGTCCCAATTCTTCCCATTCCCATTGAAACTTTTCAAATCCCTCTCAAAATTGTTGAAATTCTGTTGAAGCTTTTAAAATTCTCTCTAGAATTTTCAAAATCCATGTCCACATGTTTACAATTTCACGTCAAAAAATGGCTAAAATTCCAGTTGAAATTTTTTCAAAGTCCCTTAAAAATTTTCCAATTTTTGTCCCAATTCTTCCCATTCCCATTGAAACTTTTCAAATCCCTCTCAAAATTGTTGAAATTCTCTTGAAGCTTTTAAAATTCTCTCTAGAATTTTCAAAATCCATGTCCACATGTTCACAATTTCACGTCAAAAAATGACTAAAATTCCAGTTGAAATTTTTTCAAAGTCCCTTAAAAATTTTCCAATTTTTGTCCCAATTCTTCCCATTCCCATTGAAACTTTTCAAATCCCTCTCAAAATTGTTGAAATTCTCTTGAAGCTTTTAAAATTCTCTCTAGAATTTTCAAAATCCATGTCCACATGTTCGCAATTTCACGTCAAAAAATTGCTAAAATTCCAGTTGAAATTTTTTCTAAGTCCCTTAAAAGTTTTCCAATTTTTGTCCAATTCTTCCCATTCCCATTGAAAATTTTTCAAATCCCTCTCAAAATTGTTGAAATTCTGTTGAAGCTTTTAAAATTCTCTCTAGAATTTTCAAAATCCACTTCAACATGTTTACAATTTCACGTCAAAAAATGGCTAAAATTCCAGTTGAAATTTTTTCAAAGTCCCTTAAAAATTTTCCAATTTTTGTCCCAATTCTTCCCATTCCCATTGAAACTTTTCAAATCCCTCTCAAAATTGTAGAAATTCTCTTGAAGCTTTTAAAATTCTCTCTAGAATTTTCAAAATCCATGTCCACATGTTTACAATTTCACATAAAAAAATGGCTAAAATTCCAGTTGAAATTTTTTCAAAGTCCCTTAAAAATTTTCCAATTTTTTGTCCCAATTCTTCCCATTCCCATTGAAACTTTTCAAATCCCTCTCAAAATTGTAGAAATTCTCTTGAAGCTTTTAAAATTCTCTCTAGAATTTTCAAAATCCATGTCCACATGTTTACAATTTCACATCAAAAAATGGCTAAAATTCCAGTTGAAATTTTTTCAAAGTCCCTGAAAAATTTTCCAATTTTTGTCCCAATTCTTCCCATTCCCATTGAAACTTTTCAAATCCCTCTCAAAATTGTAGAAATTCTCTTGAAGCTTTTAAAATTCTCTCTAGAATTTTCAAAATCCATGTCCACATGTTTACAATTTCACATCAAAAAATGGCTAAAATTCCAGTTGAAATTTTTTCAAAGTCCCTGAAAAATTTTCCAATTTTTTTTCCCAATTCTTCCCATTCCCATTGAAACTTTTCAAATCCCTCTCAAAATTGTTGAAATTCTCTTGAAGCTTTTAAAATTCTCTCTAGAATTTTCAAAATCCATGTCCACATGTTTACAATTTCACGTCAAAAAATGGCTAAAATTCCAGTTGAAATTTTTTCAAAGTCCCTTAAAAATTTTCCAATTTTTGTCCCAATTCTTCCCATTCCCATTGAAACTTTTCAAATCCCTCTCAAAATTGTAGAAATTCTCTTGAAGCTTTTAAAATTCTCTCTAGAATTTTCAAAATCCATGTCCACATGTTTACAATTTCACGTCAAAAAATGGCTAAAATTCCAGTTGAAATTTTTTCAAAGTCCCTTAAAAATTTTCCAATTTTTGTCCCAATTCTTCCCATTCCCATTGAAACTTTTCAAATCCCTCTCAAAATTGTTCAAATTCTGTTGAAGCTTTTAAAATTCTCTCTAGAATTTTCAAAATCCACTTCAACATGTTTACAATTTCACGTCAAAAAATGGCTAAAATTCCAGTTGAAATTTTTTCAAAGTCCGTTAAAAATTTTCCAATTTTTGTCCCAATTCTTCCCATTCCCATTGAAACTTTCCAAATCCCTCTCAAAATTGTTGAAATTCTCTTGAAGCTTTTAAAATTCTCTCTAGAATTTTCAAAATCCACTTCAACATGTTTACAATTCACATAAAAAATGGCTAAAATTCCAGTTGAAATTTTTTCAAAGTCCCTTAAAATTTTCCAATTTTTGTCCCAATTCTTCCCATTCCCATTGAAACTTTTCAAATCCCTCTCAAAATTGTTGAAATTCTCTTGAAGCTTTTAAAATTCTCTCTAGAATTTTCAAAATCCATGTCCACATGTTTACAATTTAACGTCAAAAAATGGCTAAAATTCCAGTTGAAATTTTTCAAAGTCCCTTAAAATTTTCCAATTTTTGTCCCAATTCTTCCCATTCCCATTGAAACTTTTCAAATCCCTCTCAAAATTGTTGAAATTCTGTTGAAGCTTTTAAATTCTCTCTAGAATTTTCAAAATCCATGCCACATGTTCACAATTTCACGTCAAAAAATGGCTAATATTCCAGTTGAAATTTTTTCAAAGTCCCTTAAAATTTTCCAATTTTTGTCCCAATTCTTCCCATTCCCATTGAAACTTTTCAAATCCCTCTCAAAATTGTTGAAATTCTCTTGAAGCTTTTAAAATTCTCTCTAGAATTTTCAAAATCCATGTCCACATGTTTACAATTTCACGTCAAAAAATGGCTAAAATTCCAGTTGAAATTTTTTCAAAGTCCCTTAAAAATTTTCCAATTTTTGTCCCAATTCTTCCCATTCCCATTGAACTTTTCAAATCCCTCTCAAAATTGTTGAAATTCTCTTGAAGCTTTTAAAATTCTCTCTAGAATTTTCAAAATCCATGTCCACATGTTCACAATTTCACGTCAAAAAATGGCTAAAATTCCAGTTGAAATTTTTTCAAAGTCCCTAAAAATTTTCCAATTTTTGTCCCAATTCTTCCCATTCCCATTGAACTTTTCAAATCCCTCTCAAAATTGTTGAAATTCTCTTGAAGCTTTTAAAATTCTCTCTAGAATTTTCAAAATCCATGTCCACATGTTCGCAATTTCACGTCAAAAAATTGCTAAAATTCCAGTTGAAATTTTTTCTAAGTCCCTTAAAAGTTTTCCAATTTTTGTCCCAATTCTTCCCATTCCCATTGAAAATTTTCAAATCCCTCTCAAAATTGTTGAAATTCTGTTGAAGCTTTTAAAATTCTCTCTAGAATTTTCAAAATCCATGTCCACATGTTTACAATTTCACGTCAAAAAATGGCTAAAATTCCAGTTGAAATTTTTTCAAAGTCCCTTAAAAATTTTCCAATTTTGTCCCAATTCTTCCCATTCCCATTGAAACTTTTCAAATCCTCTCCAAATTGTTGAAATTCTGTTGAAGCTTTTAAAATTCTCTCTAGAATTTTCAAAATCCATGTCCACATGTTTACAATTTCACATAAAAAAATGGCTAAAATTCCAGTTGAAATTTTTTCAAAGTCCCTTAAAAATTTTCCAATTTTTGTCCCAATTCTTCCCAATCCCATTGAAACTTTTCAAATCCCTCTCAAAATTGTAGAAATTCTCTTGAAGCTTTTAAAATTCTCTCTAGAATTTTCAAAATCCATGTCCACATGTTTACAATTTCACATCAAAAAATGGCTAAAATTCCAGTTGAAATTTTTTCAAAGTCCCTGAAAATTTTCCAATTTTTGTCCCAATTCTTCCCATTCCCATTGAAACTTTTCAAATCCCTCTCAAAATTGTAGAAATTCTCTTGAAGCTTTTAAAATTCTCTCTAGAATTTTCAAAATCCATGTCCACATGTTTACAATTTCACGTCAAAAAATGGCTAAAATTCCAGTTGAAATTTTTTCAAAGTCCCTGAAAAATTTTCCAATTTTTGTCCCAATTCTTCCCATTCCCATTGAAACTTTTTCAAATCCCTCTCAAAATTGTTGAAATTCTCTTGAAGCTTTTAAAATTCTCTCTAGAATTTTCAAAATCCATGTCCACATGTTTACAATTTCACGTCAAAAAATGGCTAAAATTCCAGTTGAAATTTTTCAAAGTCCCTTAAAAATTTTCCAATTTTTGTCCCAATTCTTCCCATTCCCATTGAAACTTTTCAAATCCCTCTCAAAATTGTTGAAATTCTCTTGAAGCTTTTAAAATTCTCTCTAGAATTTTCAAATCCATGTCCACATGTTTACAATTTCACGTCAAAAAATGGCTAAATTCCAGTTGAAATTTTTCAAAGTCCCTTAAAAATTTTCCAATTTTGTCCCAATTCTTCCCATTCCCATTGAAACTTTTCAAATCCCTCTCAAAATTGTTCAAATTCTGTTGAAGCTTTAAAATTTCTCTAGAATTTTCAAAATCCACTTCAACATGTTTACAATTTCACGTCAAAAAATGGCTAAAATTCCAGTTGAAATTTTTTCAAAGTCCCTTAAAAGTTTTCCAATTTTTGTCCCAATTCTTCCCATTCCCATTGAAACTTTTCAAATCCCTCTCAAAATTGTTGAAATTCTGTTGAAGCTTTTAAAATTCTCTCTAGAATTTTCAAAATCCACTTCACATGTTTACAATTTCACGTCAAAAAATGGCTAAAATTCCAGTTGAAATTTTTTCAAAGTCCCTTAAAAATTTTCCAATTTTTGTCCCAATTCTTCCCATTCCCATTGAAACTTTTCAAATCCCTCTCAAAATTGTAGAAATTCTCTTGAAGCTTTTAAAATTCTCTCTAGAATTTTCAAAATCCATGTCCACATGTTTACAATTTCACATAAAAAATGGCTAAAATTCCAGTTGAAATTTTTTCAAAGTCCCTTAAAAATTTTCCAATTTTTGTCCCAATTCTTCCCATTCCCATTGAAACTTTCAAATCCCTCTCAAAATTGTAGAAATTCTCTTGAAGCTTTTAAAATTCTCTCTAGAATTTTCAAAATCCATGTCCACATGTTTACAATTTCACATCAAAAAATGGCTAAAATTCCAGTTGAAATTTTTTCAAAGTCCCTGAAAAATTTTCCAATTTTGTCCCAATTCTTCCCATTCCCATTGAAACTTTTCAAATCCCTCTCAAAATTGTAGAAATTCTCTTGAAGCTTTTAAAATTCTCTCTAGAATTTTCAAAATCCATGTCCACATGTTTACAATTTCACATCAAAAAATGGCTAAAATTCCAGTTGAAATTTTTTCAAAGTCCCTGAAAAATTTTCCAATTTTTTTTCCCAATTCTTCCCATTCCCATTGAAACTTTTCAAATCCCTCTCAAAATTGTTGAAATTCTCTTGAAGCTTTTAAAATTCTCTCTAGAATTTTCAAAATCCATGTCCACATGTTTACAATTTCACGTCAAAAATGGCTAAAATTCCAGTTGAAATTTTTTCAAAGTCCCTTTAAAAAATTTTCCAATTTTTGTCCCAATTCTTCCCATTCCCATTGAAACTTTTCAAATCCCTCTCAAAATTGTAGAAATTCTCTTGAAGCTTTTAAAATTCTCTCTAGAATTTTCAAAATCCATGTCCACATGTTTACAATTTCACGTCAAAAAATTGGCTAAAATTCCAGTTGAAATTTTTCAAAGTCCCTTAAAAATTTTCCAATTTTTGTCCCAATTCTTCCATTCCCATTGAAACTTTTCAAATCCCTCTCAAAATTGTTCAAATTCTGTTGAAGCTTTTAAAATTCTCTCTAGAATTTTTCAAAATCCACTTCAACATGTTTACAATTTCACGTCAAAAAATGGCTAAAATTCCAGTTGAAATTTTTTCAAAGTCCGTTAAAAATTTTCCAATTTTTGTCCCAATTCTTCCCATTCCCATTGAAACTTTCCAAATCCCTCTCAAAATTGTTGAAATTCTCTTGAAGCTTTTAAAATTCTCTCTAGAATTTTCAAAATCCACTTCAACATGTTTACAATTTAACGTCAAAAAATGGCTAAAATTCCAGTTGAAATTTTTTCAAAGTCCCTTAAAAATTTTCCAATTTTTGTCCCAATTCTTCCCATTCCCATTGAAACTTTTCAATCCCTCTCAAAATTGTTGAAATTCTGTTGAAGCTTTTAAAATTCTCTCTAGAATTTTCAAAATCCATGGCCACATGTTCACAATTTCACGTCAAAAAATGGCTAATATTCCAGTTGAAATTTTTTCAAAGTCCCTTAAAAATTTTCCAATTTTTGTCCCAATTCTTCCCATTCCCATTGAAACTTTTCAAATCCCTCTCAAAATTGTTGAAATTCTCTTGAAGCTTTTAAAATTCTCTCTAGAATTTTCAAAATCCATGTCCACATGTTTACAATTTCACGTCAAAAAATGGCTAAAATTCCAGTTGAAATTTTTTCAAAGTCCCTTAAAATTTTCCAATTTTGTCCCAATTCTTCCCATTCCCATTGAAACTTTTCAAATCCCTCTCAAAATTGTTGAAATTCTCTTGAAGCTTTAAAATTCTCTCTAGAATTTTCAAAATCCATGTCCACATGTTCACAATTTCACGTCAAAAATGGCTAAAATTCCAGTTGAAATTTTTTCAAAGTCCCTTAAAAATTTTCCAATTTTTGTCCCAATTCTTCCCATTCCCATTGAACTTTTCAAATCCCTCTCAAATTGTTGAAATTCTCTTGAAGCTTTTAAAATTCTCTCTAGAATTTTCAAAATCCATGTCCACATGTTCGCAATTTCACGTCAAAAAATTGCTAAAATTCCAGTTGAAATTTTTTCTAAGTCCCTTAAAAGTTTTCCAATTTTTGTCCCAATTCTTCCCATTCCCATTGAAAATTTTCAAATCCCTCTCAAAATTGTTGAAATTCTGTTGAAGCTTTTAAAATTCTCTCTAGAATTTTCAAAATCCATGTCCACATGTTTACAATTTCACGTCAAAAAATGGCTAAAATTCCAGTTGAAATTTTTTCAAAGTCCCTTAAAAATTTTCCAATTTTTGTCCCAATTCTTCCCATTCCCATTGAAACTTTTCAAATCCCTCTCCAAATTGTTGAAATTCTGTTGAAGCTTTTAAAATTTCTCTCTAGAATTTTCAAAATCCATGTCCACATGTTTACAATTTCACATAAAAAAATGGCTAAAATTCCAGTTGAAATTTTTTCAAAGTCCCTTAAAAATTTTCCAATTTTTGTCCCAATTCTTCCCATTCCCATTGAAACTTTTCAAATCCCTCTCAAAATTGTTGAAATTCTCTTGAAGCTTTTAAAATTCTCTCTAGAATTTTCAAAATCCATGTCCACATGTTTACAATTTCACATCAAAAAATGGCTAAAATTCCAGTTGAAATTTTTTCAAAGTCCCTGAAAAATTTTCCAATTTTTGTCCCAATTCTTCCCATTCCCATTGAAACTTTTCAAATCCCTCTCAAAATTGTAGAAATTCTCTTGAAGCTTTTAAAATTCTCTCTAGAATTTTCAAAATCCATGTCCACATGTTTACAATTTCACGTCAAAAAATGGCTAAAATTCCAGTTGAAATTTTTTCAAAGTCCCTGAAAAATTTTCCAATTTTTGTCCCAATTCTTCCCATTCCCATTGAAACTTTTCAAATCCCTCTCAAAATTGTTGAAATTCTCTTGAAGCTTTTAAAATTCTCTCTAGAATTTTCAAAATCCATGTCCACATGTTTACAATTTCACGTCAAAAATGGCTAAAATTCCAGTTGAAATTTTTTCAAAGTCCCTTAAAAATTTTCCAATTTTTGTCCCAATTCTTCCCATTCCCATTGAAACTTTTCAAATCCCTCTCAAAATTGTTGAAATTCTCTTGAAGCTTTTAAAATTCTCTCTAGAATTTTCAAAATCCATGTCCACATGTTTACAATTTCACGTCAAAAAATGGCTAAAATTCCAGTTGAAATTTTTTCAAAGTCCCTTAAAAATTTTCCAATTTTTGTCCCAATTCTTCCCATTCCCATTGAAACTTTTCAAATCCCTCTCAAAAATTGTTCAAATTCTGTTGAAGCTTTTAAAATTCTCTCTAGAATTTTCAAAATCCACTTCAACATGTTTACAATTTCACGTCAAAAAATGGCTAAAATTCCAGTTGAAATTTTTTCAAAGTCCTTAAAAATTTTCCAATTTTTGTCCCAATTCTTCCCATTCCCATTGAAACTTTCCAAATCCCTCTCAAAATTGTTGAAATTCTCTTGAAGCTTTTAAAATTCTCTCTAGAATTTTCAAAATCCACTTCAACATGTTTACAATTTCACATAAAAAAATGGCTAAAATTCCAGTTGAAATTTTTTCAAAGTCCCTTAAAAATTTCCAATTTTTGTCCCAATTCTTCCCATTCCCATTGAAACTTTTCAAATCCCTCTCAAAATTGTTGAAATTCTGTTGAAGCTTTTAAAATTCTCTCTAGAATTTTCAAAATCCATGTCCACATGTTTACAATTTAACGTCAAAAAATGGCTAAAATTCCAGTTGAAATTTTTTCAAAGTCCCTTAAAAATTTTCCATTTTTGTCCCAATTCTTCCCATTCCCATTGAAACTTTTCAAATCCCTCTCAAAATTGTTGAAATTCTGTTGAAGCTTTTAAAATTCTCTCTAGAATTTTCAAAATCCATGGCCACATGTTCACAATTTCACGTCAAAAAATGGCTAATATTCCAGTTGAAATTTTTTCAAAGTCCCTTAAAAATTTTCCAATTTTTGTCCCAATTCTTCCCATTCCCATTGAAACTTTTCAAATCCCTCTCAAAATTGTTGAAATTCTCTTGAAGCTTTTAAAATTCTCTCTAGAATTTTCAAAATCCATGGCCACATGTTTACAATTTCACATAAAAAATTGCTAAAATTCCAGTTGAAATTTTTTCAAAGTCCCTTAAAAATTTTCCAATTTTTGTCCCAATTCTTCCCATTCCCATTGAAACTTTCAAATCCCTCTCAAAATTGTTGAAATTCTCTTGAAGCTTTTAAAATTCTCTCTAGAATTTTCAAAATCCATGTCCACATGTTTACAATTTCACATAAAAAAATTGCTAAAATTCCAGTTGAAATTTTTTCAAAGTCCCTTAAAAATTTTCCAATTTTTGTCCCAATTCTTCCCATTCCCATTGAAACTTTTCAAATCCCTCTCAAAATTGTTGAAATTCTGTTGAAGCTTTTAAAATTCTCTCTAGAATTTTCAAAATCCACTTCAACATGTTTACAATTTCACGTCAAAAAATGGCTAAAATTCCAGTTGAAATTTTTTCAAAGTCCCTGAAAAATTTTCCAATTTTGTCCCGATTCTTCCCATTCCCATTGAAACTTTTCAAATCCCTCTCAAAATTGTTGAAATTCTGTTGAAGCTTTTAAAATTCTCTCTAGAATTTTCAAAATCCATGTCCACATGTTTACAATTTCACGTCAAAAAATGGCTAAAATTCCAGTTGAAATTTTTTTCAAAGTCCTTAAAAGTTTGCCAATTTTTGTCCCAATTCTTCCCATTCCCATTGAAACTTTTCAAATCCCTCTCAAAATTGTTGAAATTCTCTTGAAGCTTTTAAAATTCTCTCTAGAATTTTCAAAATCCATGTCCACATGTTTACAATTTCACGTCAAAAAATGGCTAAAATTCCAGTTGAAATTTTTTCAAAGTCCCTGAAAAATTTTCCAATTTTTGTCCCAATTCTTCTCATTCCCATTGAAACTTTTCAAATCCCTCTCAAAATTGTTGAAATTCTGTTGGAGCTTTTAAAAATTCTCTCTAGAATTTTCAAAATCCACTTCAACATGTTTACAATTTCACGTCAAAAAATGGCTAAAATTCCAGTTGAAATTTTTTCAAAGTCCCTGAAAAATTTTCCAATTTTTGTCCCAATTCTTCCCATTCCCATTGAAACTTTTCAAATCCCTCTCAAAATTGTTGAAATTCTCTTGAAGCTTTTAAAATTCTCTCTAGAATTTTCAAAATCCACTTCAACATGTTTACAATTTCACATCAAAAAATGGCTAAAATTCCAGTTGAAATTTTTTCAAAGTCCCTTAAAAATTTTCCAAGTTTTGTCCCAATTCTTCCCATTCCCATTGAAACTTTTCAAATCCCTCTCAAAATTGTTGAAATTCTGTTGAAGCTTTTAAATTCTCTCTAGAATTTTCAAAATCCATGTCCACATGTTTACAATTTCACGTCAAAAAATGGCTAAAATTCCAGTTGAAATTTTTTCAAAGTCCCTGAAAAATTTTCCAATTTTTGTCCCAATTCTTCTCATTCCCATTGAAACTTTCAAATCCCTCTCAAAATTGTTGAAATTCTGTTGGAGCTTTTAAAATTCTCTCTAGAATTTTCAAAATCCACTTCAACATGTTTACAATTTCACGTCAAAAAATGGCTAAAATTCCAGTTGAAATTTTTTCAAAGTCCTGAAAAATTTTCCAATTTTGTCCCAATTCTTCCCATTCCCATTGAAACTTTTCAAATCCCTCTCAAAATTGTTGAAATTCTCTTGAAGCTTTTAAAATTCTCTCTAGAATTTTCAAAATCCATGTCCACATGTTTACAATTTCACGTCAAAAAATGGCTAAAATTCCAGTTGAAATTTTTTCAAAGTCCCTTAAAAATTTTCCAATTTTTGTCCCAATTCTTCCCATTCCCATTGAAACTTTTCAAATCCCTCTCAAAATTGTTGAAATTCTCTTGAAGCTTTTAAAATTCTCTCTAGAATTTTCAAAATCCATGGCCACATGTTTACAATTTCACGTCAAAAAATGGCTAAAATTCCAGTTGAAATTTTTTCAAAGTCCTTAAAAATTTTCCAATTTTTGTCCCAATTCTTCCCATTCCCATTGAAACTTTTCAAATCCCTCTCAAAATTGTTGAAATTCTCTTGAAGCTTTTAAAATTCTCTCTAGAATTTTCAAAATCCATGTCCACATGTTTACAATTTCACGTCAAAAATGGCTAAAATTCCAGTTGAAATTTTTTCAAAGTCCCTTAAAAATTTTCCAATTTTTGTCCCAATTCTTCCCATTCCCATTGAAACTTTTCAAATCCCTCTCAAAATTGTTGAAATTCTCTTGAAGCTTTTAAAATTCTCTCTAGAACTTCAAAATCCATGGCCACATGTTTACAATTTCACGTCAAAAAATGGCTAAAATTCCAGTTGAAATTTTTTCAAAGTCCCTGAAAAATTTTCCAATTTTGTCCCAATTCTTCCATTCCCATTGAAACTTTTCAAATCCCTCTCAAAATTGTTGAAATTCTCTTGAAGCTTTTAAAATTCTCTCTAGAATTTTCAAAATCCATGTCCACATGTTTACAATTTCACGTCAAAAAATGGCTAAAATTCCAGTTGAAATTTTTTCAAAGTCCCTGAAAATTTTTCCAATTTTTGTCCCAATTCTTCCCATTCCCATTGAAACTTTTCAAATCCCTCTCAAAATTGTTGAAATTCTGTTGAAGCTTTTAAAATTCTCTCTAGAATTTTCAAAATCCATGTCCACATGTTTACAATTTCACGTCAAAAATGGCTAAAATTCCAGTTGAAATTTTTTCAAAGTCCCTTAAAAATTTTCCAATTTTTGTCCCAATTCTTCCCATTCCCATTGAAACTTTTCAAATCCCTCTCAAAATTGTTGAAATTCTGTTGAAGCTTTTAAATTCTCTCTAGAATTTTCAAAATCCACTTCAACATGTTTACAATTTCACGTCAAAAAATGGCTAAAATTCCAGTTGAAATTTTTTCAAAGTCCCTTAAAAATTTTCCAATTTTTGTCCCAATTCTTCCCATTCCCATTGAAACTTTTCAAATCCCTCTCAAAATTGTAGAAATTCTCTTGAAGCTTTTAAAATTCTCTCTAGAATTTTCAAAATCCATGTCCACATGTTTACAATTTCACATCAAAAAATGGCTAAAATTCCAGTTGAAATTTTTTCAAAGTCCCTTAAAAATTTTCCAATTTTTGTCCCAATTCTTCCCATTCCCATTGAAACTTTTCAAATCCCTCTCAAAATTGTAGAAATTCTCTTGAAGCTTTTAAAATTCTCTCTAGAATTTTCAAAATCCATGTCCACATGTTTACAATTTCACATCAAAAATGGCTAAAATTCCAGTTGAATTTTTTCAAAGTCCCTGAAAAATTTTCCAATTTTTGTCCCAATTCTTCCCATTCCCATTGAAACTTTTCAAATCCCTCTCAAAATTGTAGAAATTCTCTTGAAGCTTTTAAAATTCTCTCTAGAATTTTCAAAATCCATGGCCACATGTTTACAATTTCACATCAAAAAATGGCTAAAATTCCAGTTGAAATTTTTTCAAAGTCCCTGAAAAATTTTCCAATTTTTGTCCCAATTCTTCCCATTCCCATTGAAACTTTTCAAATCCCTCTCAAAATTGTTGAAATTCTCTTGAAGCTTTTAAAATTCTCTCTAGAATTTTCAAAATCCATGTCCACATGTTTACAATTTCACGTCAAAAAATGGCTAAAATTCCAGTTGAAATTTTTTCAAAGTCCCTTAAAAATTTTCCAATTTTTTGTCCCAATTCTTCCCATTCCCATTGAAACTTTTCAAATCCCTCTCAAAATTGTTGAAATTTCTCTTGAAGCTTTAAATTCTCTCTAGAATTTTCAAATCCATGTCCACATGTTTACAATTTCACGTCAAAAAATGGCTAAAATTCCAGTTGAAATTTTTTCAAAGTCCCTTAAAAATTTTCCAATTTTTGTCCCAATTCTTCCCATTCCCATTGAAACTTTTCAAATCCCTCTCAAAATTGTTCAAATTCTGTTGAAGCTTTTAAAATTCTCTCTAGAATTTTCAAAATCCACTTCAACATGTTTACAATTTCACATCAAAAAATGGCTAAAATTCCAGTTGAAATTTTTTCAAAGTCCCTTAAAAATTTTCCAAGTTTTGTCCCAATTCTTCCCATTCCCATTGAAACTTTTCAAATCCCTCTCAAAATTGTTGAAATTCTCTTGAAGCTTTTAAAATTCTCTCTAGAATTTTCAAAATCCATGTCCACATGTTTACAATTTCACGTCAAAAAATGGCTAAAATTCCAGTTGAAATTTTTTCAAAGTCCCTGAAAAATTTTCCAATTTTTTGTCCCAATCTTCTCATTCCCATTGAAACTTTTCAAATCCCTCTCAAAATTGTTGAAATTCTGTTGGAGCTTTTAAAATTCTCTCTAGAATTTTCAAAATCCACTTCAACATGTTTACAATTTCACGTCAAAAAATGGCTAAAATTCCAGTTGAAATTTTTTTCAAAGTCCCTGAAAAATTTTCCAATTTTGTCCCAATTCTTCCCATTCCCATTGAAACTTTTCAAATCCCTCTCAAAATTGTTGAAATTCTCTTGAAGCTTTTAAAATTCTCTCTAGAATTTTCAAAATCCATGTCCACATGTTTACAATTTCACGTCAAAAAATGGCTAAAATTCCAGTTGAAATTTTTTCAAAGTCCCTTCAAAATTTTCCAATTTTTGTCCCAATTCTTCCCATTCCCATTGAAACTTTTCAAATCCCTCTCAAAATTGTTGAAATTCTCTTGAAGCTTTAAAATTCTCTCTAGAATTTTCAAAATCCATGTCCACATGTTTACAATTTCACGTCAAAAAATGGCTAAAATTCCAGTTGAAATTTTTTCAAAGTCCCTTAAAAATTTTCCAATTTTGTCCCAATTCTTCCCATTCCCATTGAAACTTTTCAAATCCCTCTCAAAATTGTTGAAATTCTCTTGAAGCTTTTAAAATTCTCTCTAGAATTTTCAAAATCCATTGGCCACATGTTTACAATTTCACGTCAAAAAATGGCTAAAATTCCAGTTGAAATTTTTTCAAAGTCCCTTAAAAATTTTCCAATTTTTGTCCCAATTCTTCCCATTCCCATTGAAACTTTTCAAATCCCTCTCAAAATTGTTGAAATTCTCTTGAAGCTTTTAAATTCTCTCTAGAATTTTCAAAATCCATGTCCACATGTTTACAATTTCACGTCAAAAATGGCTAAAATTCCAGTTGAAATTTTTTCAAAGTCCTTAAAAATTTTCCAATTTTTGTCCCAATTCTTCCCATTCCCATTGAAACTTTCAAATCCCTCTCAAAATTGTTGAAATTCTCTTGAAGCTTTTAAAATTCTCTCTAGAACTTTCAAAATCCATGGCCACATGTTTACAATTTCACGTCAAAAAATGGCTAAAATTCCAGTTGAAATTTTTTCAAAGTCCCTGAAAATTTTCCAATTTTTGTCCCAATTCTTCCCATTCCCATTGAAACTTTTCAAATCCCTCTCAAAATTGTTGAAATTCTGTTAAAGCTTTTAAAATTCTCTCTAGAATTTTCAAAATCCATGGCCACATGTTTACAATTTCACGTCAAAAAAATGGCTAAAATTCCAGTTGAAATTTTTTCGAAGTCCCTTAAAAATTTTCCAATTTTTGTCCCAATTCTTCCCATTCCCATTGAAACTTTTCAAATCCCCTCTCAAAATTGTTGAAATTCTCTTGAAGCTTTTAAAATTCTCTCTAGAATTTTCAAAATCCATGTCCACATGTTTACAATTTCACGTCAAAAAATGGCTAAAATTCCAGTTGAAATTTTTTCAAAGTCCCTTAAAAATTTTCCAATTTTTGTCCCAATTCTTCCCATTCCCATTGAAACTTTTCAAATCCCTCTCAAAATTGTTCAAATTCTGTTGAAGCTTTTAAAATTCTCTCTAGAATTTTCAAAATCCACTTCAACATGTTTACAATTTTCACGTCAAAAAATGGCTAAAATTCCAGTTGAAATTTTTTCAAAGTCCCTTAAAAATTTTCCAATTTTTGTCCCAATTCTTCCCATTCCCATTGAAACTTTTCAAATCCCTCTCAAAATTGTTGAAATTCTCTTGAAGCTTTTAAAATTCTCTCTAGAATTTTCAAAATCCACTTCAACATGTTTACAATTTCACATCAAAAAATGGCTAAAATTCCAGTTGAAATTTTTTCAAAGTCCCTTAAAAATTTTCCAAGTTTTGTCCCAATTCTTCCCATTCCCATTGAAACTTTTCAAATCCCTCTCAAAATTGTTGAAATTCTGTTGAAGCTTTTAAAATTCTCTCTAGAATTTTCAAATCCATGTCCACATGTTTACAATTTCACGTCAAAAAATGGCTAAAATTCCAGTTGAAATTTTTCAAAGTCCCTGAAAAATTTTCCAATTTTTGTCCCAATTCTTCTCATTCCCATTGAAACTTTTCAAATCCCTCTCAAAATTGTTGAAATTCTGTTGGAGCTTTTAAAATTCTCTCTAGAATTTTCAAAATCCACTTCAACATGTTTACAATTTCACGTCAAAAAATGGCTAAAATTCCAGTTGAAATTTTTTCAAAGTCCCTGAAAAATTTTCCAATTTTTGTCCCAATTCTTCCCCATTCCCATTGAAACTTTTCAAATCCCTCTCAAAATTGTTGAAATTCTCTTGAAGCTTTTAAAATTCTCTCTAGAATTTTCAAAATCCATGTCCACATGTTTACAATTTCACGTCAAAAAATGGCTAAAATTCCAGTTGAAATTTTTTCAAAGTCCCTTAAAAATTTTCCAATTTTTGTCCCAATTCTTCCATTCCCATTGAAACTTTTCAAATCCCTCTCAAAATTGTTGAAATTCTCTTGAAGCTTTTAAAATTCTCTCTAGAATTTTCAAAATCCATGGCCACATGTTTACAATTTCACGTCAAAAAATGGCTAAAATTCCAGTTGAAATTTTTTCAAAGTCCTTAAAAATTTTCCAATTTTTGTCCCAATTCTTCCCATTCCCATTGAAACTTTTCAAATCCCTCTCAAAATTGTTGAAATTCTCTTGAAGCTTTTAAAATTCTCTCTAGAATTTTCAAAATCCATGTCCACATGTTTACAATTTCACGTCAAAAAATGGCTAAATTCCAGTTGAAATTTTTTCAAAGTCCCTTAAAAATTTTCCAATTTTTGTCCCAATTCTTCCCATTCCCATTGAAACTTTTCAAATCCCTCTCAAATTGTTGAAATTCTCTTGAAGCTTTTAAAATTCTCTCTAGAATTTTCAAAATCCATGGCCACATGTTTACAATTTCACGTCAAAAAATGGCTAAAATTCCAGTTGAAATTTTTTCAAAGTCCCTTAAAAATTTTCCAATTTTTGTCCCAATTCTTCCCATTCCCATTGAAACTTTTCAAATCCCTCTCAAAATTGTTGAAATTCTCTTGAAGCTTTTAAAATTTCTAGAGAATTTTAAAAGCTTCAAGAGAATTTCAACAATTTTGAGAGGGATTTGAAAAGTTTCAATGGGAATGGGAAGAATTGGGACAAAAATTGGAAAATTTTTAAGGGACTTTGAAAAAATTTCAACTGGAATTTTAGCCATTTTTTGACGTGAAATTGTAAACATGTGGCCATGGATTTTGAAAATTCTAGAGAGAATTTTAAAAGCTTCAAGAGAATTTCAACAATTTTGAGAGGGATTTGAAAAGTTTCAATGGGAATGGGAAGAATTGGGACAAAAATTGGAAAATTTTTAAGGGACTTTGAAAAAATTTCAACTGGAATTTTAGCCATTTTTTGACGTGAAATTGTAAACATGTGGACATGGATTTTGAAAATTCTAGAGAGAATTTTAAAAGCTTCAAGAGAATTTCAACAATTTTGAGAGGGATTTGAAAAGTTTCAATGGGAATGGGAAGAATTGGGACAAAAATTGGAAAATTTTTAAGGGACTTTGAAAAAATTTCAACTGGAATTTTAGCCATTTTTTGACGTGAAATTGTAAACATGTGGCCATGGATTTTGAAAATTCTAGAGAGAATTTTAAAAGCTTCAAGAGAATTTCAACAATTTTGAGAGGGATTTGAAAAGTTTCAATGGGAATGGGAAGAATTGGGACAAAAATTGGAAAATTTTTAAGGGACTTTGAAAAAATTTCAACTGGAATTTTAGCATTTTTTGACGTGAAATTGTAAACATGTGGACATGGATTTTGAAAATTCTAGAGAGAATTTTAAAAGCTTCAAGAGAATTTCAACAATTTTGAGAGGGATTTGAAAAGTTTCAATGGGAATGGGAAGAATTGGGACAAAAATTGGAAAATTTTTCAGGGACTTTGAAAAATTTCAACTGGAATTTTAGCCATTTTTTGACGTGAAATTGTAAACATGTTGAAGTGGATTTTGAAAATTCTAGAGAGAATTTTAAAAGCTCCAACAGAATTTCAACAATTTTGAGAGGGATTTGAAAAGTTTCAATGGGAATGAGAAGAATTGGGACAAAAATTGGAAAATTTTTCAGGGACTTTGAAAAATTTCAACTGGAATTTTAGCCATTTTTGACGTGAAATTGTAAACATGTGGACATGGATTTTGAAAATTCTAGAGAGAATTTTAAAAGCTTCAACAGAATTTCAACAATTTTGAGAGGGATTTGAAAAGTTTCAATGGGAATGGGAAGAATTGGGACAAAACTTGGAAAATTTTTAAGGACTTTGAAAAAATTTCAACTGGAATTTTAGCCATTTTTTGATGTGAAATTGTAAACATGTTGAAGTGGATTTTGAAAATTCTAGAGAGAATTTTAAAAGCTTCAAGAGAATTTCAACAATTTTGAGAGGGATTTGAAAAGTTTCAATGGGAATGGGAAGAATTGGGACAAAAATTGGAAAATTTTTAAGGGACTTTGAAAAAATTTCAACTGGAATTTTAGCCATTTTTTGACGTGAAATTGTAAACATGTTGAAGTGGATTTTGAAAATTCTAGAGAGAATTTTAAAAGCTTCAACAGAATTTGAACAATTTTGAGAGGGATTTGAAAAGTTTCAATGGGAATGGGAAGAATTGGGACAAAAATTGGAAAATTTTTAAGGGACTTTGAAAAATTTCAACTGGAATTTTAGCCATTTTTTGACGTGAAATTGTAAACATGTGGACATGGATTTTGAAAATTCTAGAGAGAATTTTAAAAGCTTCAAGAGAATTTCAACAATTTTGAGAGGGATTTGAAAAGTTTCAATGGGAATGGGAAGAATTGGGACAAAAATTGGAAAATTTTAAGGGACTTCGAAAAAATTTCAACTGGAATTTTAGCCATTTTTTTGACGTGAAATTGTAAACATGTGGCCATGGATTTTGAAAATTCTAGAGAGAATTTTAAAAGCTTTAACAGAATTTCAACAATTTTGAGAGGGATTTGAAAAGTTTCAATGGGAATGGGAAGAATTGGGACAAAAATTGGAAAATTTTTCAGGGACTTTGAAAAAATTTCAACTGGAATTTTAGCCATTTTTTGACGTGAAATTGTAAACATGTGGCCATGGATTTTGAAAGTTCTAGAGAGAATTTTAAAAGCTTCAAGAGAATTTCAACAATTTTGAGAGGGATTTGAAAAGTTTCAATGGGAATGGGAAGAATTGGGACAAAAATTGGAAAATTTTTAAGGGACTTTGAAAAAATTTCAACTGGAATTTTAGCCATTTTTTGACGTGAATTGTAAACATGTGGACATGGATTTTGAAAATTCTAGAGAGAATTTTAAAAGCTTCAAGAGAATTTCAACAATTTTGAGAGGGATTTGAAAAGTTTCAATGGGAATGGGAAGAATTGGGACAAAAATTGGAAAATTTTTAAGGGACTTTGAAAAAATTTCAACTGGAATTTTAGCCATTTTTTGACGTGAAATTGTAAACATGTGGCCATGGATTTTGAAAATTCTAGAGAGAATTTTAAAAGCTTCAAGAGAATTTCAACAATTTTGAGAGGGATTTGAAAAGTTTCAATGGGAATGGGAAGAATTGGGACAAAAATTGGAAAATTTTTAAGGGACTTTGAAAAAATTTCAACTGGAATTTTAGCCATTTTTTGACGTGAAATTGTAAACATGTGGACATGGATTTTGAAAATTCTAGAGAGAATTTTAAAAGCTTCAAGAGAATTTCAACAATTTTGAGAGGGATTTGAAAAGTTTCAATGGGAATGGGAAGAATTGGGACAAAAATTGGAAAATTTTGAAGGGACTTTGAAAAAATTTCAACTGGAATTTTAGCCATTTTTTGACGTGAAATTGTAAACATGTGGACATGGATTTTGAAAATTCTAGAGAGAATTTTAAAGCTTCAAGAGAATTTCAACAATTTTGAGAGGGATTTGAAAAGTTTCAATGGGAATGGGAAGAATTGGGACAAAAATTGGAAAATTTTTCAGGGACTTTGAAAAAATTTCAACTGGAATTTTAGCCATTTTTTGACGTGAAATTGTAAACATGTTGAAGTGGATTTTGAAAATTCTAGAGAGAATTTTAAAAGCTCCAACAGAATTTCAACAATTTTGAGAGGGATTTGAAAGTTTCAATGGGAATGAGAAGAATTGGGACAAAAATTGGAAAATTTTTCAGGGACTTTGAAAAAATTTCAACTGGAATTTTAGCCATTTTTTGACGTGAAATTGTAAACATGTGGACATGGATTTTGAAAATTCTAGAGAGAATTTTAAAAGCTTCAAGAGAATTTCAACAATTTTGAGAGGGATTTGAAAAGTTTCAATGGGAATGGGAAGAATTGGGACAAAACTTGGAAAATTTTTAAGGGACTTTGAAAAAATTTCAACTGGAATTTTAGCCATTTTTTGATGTGAAATTGTAAACATGTTGAAGTGGATTTTGAAAATTCTAGAGAGAATTTTAAAAGCTTCAACAGAATTTGAACAATTTTGAGAGGGATTTGAAAAGTTTCAATGGGAATGGGAAGAATTGGGACAAAAATTGGAAAATTTTTAAGGGACTTTGAAAAAATTTCAACTGGAATTTTAGCCATTTTTTGACGTGAAATTGTAAACATGTGGACATGGATTTTGAAAATTCTAGAGAGAATTTTAAAAGCTTCAAGAGAATTTCAACAATTTTGAGAGGGATTTGAAAAGTTTCAATGGGAATGGGAAGAATTGGGACAAAAATTGGAAATTTTTAAGGGACTTTGAAAAAATTTCAACTGGAATTTAGCCATTTTTTGACGTGAAATTGTAAACATGTGGACATGGATTTTGAAAATTCTAGAGAGAATTTTAAAAGCTTCAAGAGAATTTCAACAATTTTGAGAGGGATTTGAAAAGTTTCAATGGGAATGGGAAGAATTGGGACAAAAATTGGAAAATTTTTCAGGGACTTTGAAAAAATTTCAACTGGAATTTTAGCCATTTTTTGATGTGAAATTGTAAACATGTGGCCATGGATTTTGAAAATTCTAGAGAGAATTTTAAAAGCTTCAAGAGAATTTCTACAATTTTGAGAGGGATTTGAAAAGTTTCAATGGGAATGGGAAGAATTGGGACAAAAATTGGAAAATTTTTCAGGGACTTTGAAAAAATTTCAACTGGAATTTTAGCCATTTTTTGATGTGAAATTGTAAACATGTGGACATGGATTTTGAAAATTCTAGAGAGAATTTTAAAAGCTTCAAGAGAATTTCTACAATTTGAGAGGGATTTGAAAAGTTTCAATGGGAATGGGAAGAATTGGGACAAAAATTGGAAAATTTTTAAGGGACTTTGAAAAAATTTCAACTGGAATTTTAGCCATTTTTTGATGTGAAATTGTAAACATGTGGACATGGATTTTGAAAATTCTAGAGAGAATTTTAAAAGCTTCAAGAGAATTTCTACAATTTTGAGAGGGATTTGAAAAGTTTCAATGGGAATGGGAAGAATTGGGACAAAAATTGGAAAATTTTTAAGGGACTTTGAAAAAATTTCAACTGGAATTTTAGCCATTTTTTGACGTGAAATTGTAAACATGTTGAAGTGGATTTTGAAAATTCTAGAGAGAATTTTAAAAGCTTCAACAGAATTTCAACAATTTTGAGAGGGATTTGAAAAGTTTCAATGGGAATGGGAAGAATTGGGACAAAAAATTGGAAAATTTTTAAGGGACTTTGAAAAAATTTCAACTGGAATTTTAGCCATTTTTTGACGTGAAATTGTAAACATGTGGACATGGATTTTGAAAATTCTAGAGAGAATTTTAAAAGCTTCAACAGAATTTCAACAATTTTGAGAGGGATTTGAAAAGTTTCAATGGGAATGGGAAGAATTGGGACAAAAATTGGAAAAATTTTCAGGGACTTTGAAAAAATTTCAACTGGAATTTTAGCCATTTTTTGACGTGAAATTGTAAACATGTGGACATGGATTTTGAAAATTCTAGAGAGAATTTTAAAAGCTTCAAGAGAATTTCAACAATTTTGAGAGGGATTTGAAAAGTTTCAATGGGAATGGGAAGAATTGGGACAAAAATTGGAAAATTTTTCAGGGACTTTTGAAAAAATTTCAACTGGAATTTTAGCCATTTTTTGACGTGAAATTGTAAACATGTGGCCATGGATTTTGAAAGTTCTAGAGAGAATTTTAAAAGCTTCAAGAGAATTTCAACAATTTTGAGAGGGATTTGAAAAGTTTCAATGGGAATGGGAAGAATTGGGACAAAAATTGGAAAATTTTTAAGGGACTTTGAAAAAATTTCAACTGGAATTTTAGCCATTTTTTGACGTGAAATTGTAAACATGTGGACATGGATTTTGAAAATTCTAGAGAGAATTTTAAAAGCTTCAAGAGAATTTCAACAATTTTGAGAGGGATTTGAAAAGTTTCAATGGGAATGGGAAGAATTGGGACAAAAATTGGAAAATTTTTAAGGACTTTGAAAAAATTTCAACTGGAATTTTAGCCATTTTTTGACGTGAAATTGTAAACATGTGGCCATGGATTTTGAAAATTCTAGAGAGAATTTTAAAAGCTTCAAGAGAATTTCAACAATTTTGAGAGGGATTTGAAAAGTTTCAATGGGAATGGGAAGAATTGGGACAAAAATTGGGAAAATTTTTAAGGGACTTTGAAAAAATTTCAACTGGAATTTTAGCCATTTTTGACGTGAAATTGTAAACATGTGGACATGGATTTTGAAAATTCTAGAGAGAATTTTAAAAGCTTCAAGAGAATTTCAACAATTTTGAGAGGGATTTGAAAAGTTTCAATGGGAATGGGAAGAATTGGGACAAAAATTGGAAAATTTTTCAGGGACTTTGAAAAAATTTCAACTGGAATTTTAGCCATTTTTTGACGTGAAATTGTAAACATGTTGAAGTGGATTTTGAAAATTCTAGAGAGAATTTTAAAAGCTCCAACAGAATTTCAACAATTTTGAGAGGGATTTGAAAAGTTTCAATGGGAATGAGAAGAATTGGGACAAAAATTGGAAAATTTTTCAGGGACTTTGAAAAAATTTCAACTGGAATTTTAGCCATTTTTTGACGTGAAATTGTAAACATGTGGACATGGATTTTGAAAATTCTAGAGAGAATTTTAAAAGCTTCAACAGAATTTCAACAATTTTGAGAGGGATTTGAAAAGTTTCAATGGGAATGGGAAGAATTGGGACAAAACTTGGAAAATTTTTAAGGGACTTTGAAAAAATTTCAACTGGAATTTTAGCCATTTTTTGATGTGAAATTGTAAACATGTTGAAGTGGATTTTGAAAATTCTAGAGAGAATTTTAAAAGCTTCAAGAGAATTTCAACAATTTTGAGAGGGATTTGAAAAGTTTCAATGGGAATGGGAAGAATTGGGACAAAAATTGGAAAATTTTTCAGGGACTTTGAAAAAATTTCAACTGGAATTTTAGCCATTTTTTGACGTGAAATTGTAAACATGTTGAAGTGGATTTTGAAAATTCTAGAGAGAATTTTAAAAGCTCCAACAGAATTTCAACAATTTTGAGAGGGATTTGAAAAGTTTCAATGGGAATGAGAAGAATTGGGACAAAAATTGGAAAATTTTTCAGGGACTTTGAAAAAATTTCAACTGGAATTTTAGCCATTTTTTGACGTGAAATTGTAAACATGTGGACATGGATTTTGAAAATTCTAGAGAGAATTTTAAAAGCTTCAAGAGAATTTCAACAATTTTGAGAGGGATTTGAAAAGTTTCAATGGGAATGGGAAGAATTGGGACAAAAATTGGCAAACTTTTAAGGGACTTTGAAAAAATTTCAACTGGAATTTTAGCCATTTTTTGACGTGAAATTGTAAACATGTGGACATGGATTTTGAAAATTCTAGAGAGAATTTTAAAAGCTTCAACAGAATTTCAACAATTTTGAGAGGGATTTGAAAAGTTTCAATGGGAATGGGAAGAATCGGGACAAAAATTGGAAAATTTTTCAGGGACTTTGAAAAATTTCAACTGGAATTTTAGCCATTTTTTGACGTGAAATTGTAAACATGTTGAAGTGGATTTTGAAAATTCTAGAGAGAATTTTAAAAGCTTCAACAGAATTTCAACAATTTTGAGAGGGATTTGAAAATTTCAATGGGAATGGGAAGAATTGGGACAAAATTGGAAAATTTTTAAGGGACTTTGAAAAAATTTCAACTGGAATTTTAGCAATTTTTTTATGTGAAATTGTAAACATGTGGACATGGATTTTGAAAATTCTAGAGAGAATTTAAAAGCTTCAAGAGAATTTCAACAATTTTGAGAGGGATTTGAAAAGTTTCAATGGGAATGGGAAGAATTGGGACAAAAATTGGAAAATTTTTAAGGGACTTTGAAAAAATTTCAACTGGAATTTTAGCAATTTTTTATGTGAAATTGTAAACATGTGGCCATGGATTTTGAAAATTCTAGAGAGAAATTTTAAAAGCTTCAAGAGAATTTCAACAATTTTGAGAGGGATTTGAAAAGTTTCAATGGGAATGGGAAGAATTGGGACAAAAATTGGAAAATTTTTAAGGGACTTTGAAAAAATTTCAACTGGAATATTAGCCATTTTTTGACGTGAAATTGTGAACATGTGGCCATGGATTTTGAAAATTCTAGAGAGAATTTTAAAAGCTTCAACAGAATTTCAACAATTTGAGAGGGATTTGAAAAGTTTCAATGGGAATGGGAAGAATTGGGACAAAAATTTGGAAAATTTTAAGGGACTTTGAAAAAATTTCAACTGGAATTTTAGCCATTTTTTGACGTTAAATTGTAAACATGTGGACATGGATTTTGAAAATTCTAGAGAGAATTTTAAAAGCTTCAACAGAATTTCAACAATTTTGAGAGGGATTTGAAAAGTTTCAATGGGAATGGGAAGAATTGGGACAAAAATTGGAAAATTTTTAAGGGACTTTGAAAAAATTTCAACTGGAATTTTAGCCATTTTTTAATGTGAAATTGTAAACATGTTGAAGTGGATTTTGAAAATTCTAGAGAGAATTTTAAAAGCTTCAAGAGAATTTCAACAATTTTGAGAGGGATTTGGAAAGTTTCAATGGGAATGGGAAGAATTGGGACAAAAATTGGAAAATTTTTAAGGACTTTGAAAAAATTTCAACTGGAATTTTAGCCATTTTTTGACGTGAAATTGTAAACATGTTGAAGTGGATTTTGAAAATTCTAGAGAGAATTTTAAAAGCTTCAACAGAATTTGAACAATTTGAGAGGGATTTGAAAAGTTTCAATGGGAATGGGAAGAATTGGGACAAAAATTGGAAATTTTTAAGGGACTTTGAAAAAAATTTCAACTGGAATTTTAGCCATTTTTTGACGTGAAATTGTAAACATGTGGACATGGATTTTGAAAATTCTAGAGAGAATTTTAAAAGCTTCAAGAGAATTTCAACAATTTTGAGAGGGATTTGAAAGTTTCAATGGAATGGGAAGAATTGGGACAAAAATTGGAAAATTTTTAAGGGACTTTGAAAAAATTTCAACTGGAATTTTAGCCATTTTTTGACGTGAAATTGTAAACATGTGGACATGGATTTTGAAAATTCTAGAGAGAATTTTAAAAGCTTCAAGAGAATTTCAACAATTTTGAGAGGGATTTGAAAAGTTTCAATGGGAATGGGAAGAATTGGGACAAAAATTGGAAAATTTTTCAGGGACTTTGAAAAAATTTCAACTGGAATTTTAGCCATTTTTTGACGTGAAATTGTAAACATGTGGACATGGATTTTGAAAATTCTAGAGAGAATTTTAAAAGCTTCAAGAGAATTTCTACAATTTTGAGAGGGATTTGAAAAGTTTCAATGGGAATGGGAAGAATTGGGACAAAAATTGGAAAATTTTTCAGGGACTTTGAAAAAATTTCAACTGGAATTTTAGCCATTTTTTGATGTGAAATTGTAAACATGTGGACATGGATTTTGAAAATTCTAGAGAGAATTTTAAAAGCTTCAAGAGAATTTCAACAATTTTGAGAGGGATTTGAAAAGTTTCAATGGGAATGGGAAGAATTGGGACAAAAATTGGAAAATTTTTAAGGGACTTTGAAAAAATTTCAACTGGAATTTTAGCCATTTTTTTATGTGAAATTGTAAACATGTGGACATGGATTTTGAAAATTCTAGAGAGAATTTTAAAAGCTTCAACAGAATTTCAACAATTTGGAGAGGGATTTGAAAAGTTTCAATGGGAATGGGAAGAATTGGGACAAAAATTGGAAAATTTTTAAGGGACTTTGAAAAAATTTCAACTGGAATTTTAGCCATTTTTTGACGTGAAATTGTAAACATGTGGACATGGATTTTGAAAATTCTAGAGAGAATTTTAAAAGCTTCAACAGAATTTCAACAATTTTGAGAGGGATTTGAAAATTTTCAATGGGAATGGGAAGAATTGGGACAAAAATTGGAAAACTTTTAAGGGACTTAGAAAAAATTTCAACTGGAATTTTAGCAATTTTTTGACGTGAAATTGCGAACATGTGGACATGGATTTTGAAAATTCTAGAGAGAATTTTAAAAGCTTCAAGAGAATTTCAACAATTTTGAGAGGGATTTGAAAAGTTCAATGGGAATGGGAAGAATTGGGACAAAAATTGGAAAATTTTTAAGGGACTTTGAAAAAATTTCAACTGGAATTTTAGCCATTTTTTGACGTGAAATTGTGAACATGTGGACATGGATTTTGAAAATTCTAGAGAGAATTTTAAAAGCTTCAAGAGAATTTCAACAATTTTGAGAGGGATTTGAAAAGTTTCAATGGGAATGGAAGAATTGGGACAAAAATTGGAAAATTTTTAAGGGACTTTGAAAAAATTTCAACTGGAATTTTAGCCATTTTTTGACGTGAAATTGTAAACATGTGGACATGGATTTTGAAAATTCTAGAGAGAATTTTAAAAGCTTCAAGAGAATTTCAACAATTTTGAGAGGGATTTGAAAAGTTTCAATGGGAATGGGAAGAATTGGGACAAAAATTGGAAAATTTTTAAGGGACTTTGAAAAAATTTCAACTGGAATATTAGCCATTTTTTGACGTGAAATTGTGAACATGTGGCCATGGATTTTGAAAATTCTAGAGAGAATTTTAAAAGCTTCAACAGAATTTCAACAATTTTGAGAGGGATTTGAAAAGTTTCAATGGGAATGGGAAGAATTGGGACAAAAATTGGAAAATTTTTAAGGGACTTTGAAAAAATTTCAACTGGAATTTTAGCCATTTTTTGACGTTAAATTGTAAACATGTTGAAGTGGATTTTGAAAATTCTAGAGAGAATTTTAAAAGCTTCAAGAGAATTTCAACAATTTTGAGAGGGATTTGGAAAGTTTCAATGGGAATGGGAAGAATTGGGACAAAAATTGGAAAATTTTTAACGGACTTTGAAAAAATTTCAACTGGAATTTTAGCCATTTTTTGACGTGAAATTGTAAACATGTTGAAGTGGATTTTGAAAATTCTAGAGAGAATTTTAAAAGCTTCAACAGAATTTGAACAATTTTGAGAGGGATTTGAAAAGTTTCAATGGGAATGGGAAGAATTGGGACAAAAATTGGAAAATTTTTAAGGGACTTTGAAAAATTTCAACTGGAATTTTAGCCATTTTTTGACGTGAAATTGTAAACATGTGGACATGGATTTTGAAAATTCTAGAGAGAATTTTAAAAGCTTCAAGAGAATTTCTACAATTTTGAGAGGGATTTGAAAAGTTTCAATGGGAATGGGAAGAATTGGGACAAAAATTGGAAAATTTTTAAGGGACTTTGAAAAAATTTCAACTGGAATTTTAGCCATTTTTTGACGTGAAATTGTAAACATGTGGACATGGATTTTGAAAATTCTAGAGAGAATTTTAAAAGCTTCAAGAGAATTTCAACAATTTTGAGAGGGATTTGAAAAGTTTCAATGGGAATGGGAAGAATTGGGAAAAAAAATTGGAAAATTTTTCAGGGACTTTGAAAAAATTTCAACTGGAATTTTAGCCATTTTTTGATGTGAAATTGTAAACATGTGGACATGGATTTTGAAAATTCTAGAGAGAATTTTAAAAGCTTCAAGAGAATTTCTACAATTTTGAGAGGGATTTGAAAAGTTTCAATGGGAATGGGAAGAATTGGGACAAAAATTGGAAAATTTTTCAGGGACTTTGAAAAAATTTCAACTGGAATTTTAGCCATTTTTTGATGTGAAATTGTAAACATGTGGACATGGATTTTGAAAATTCTAGAGAGAATTTTAAAAGCTTCAAGAGAATTTCTACAATTTTGAGAGGGATTTGAAAAGTTTCAATGGGAATGGGAAGAATTGGGACAAAAATTGGAAAATTTTTAAGGGACTTTGAAAAAATTTCAACTGGAATTTTAGCCATTTTTTTATGTGAAATTGTAAACATGTGGACATGGATTTTGAAAATTCTAGAGAGAATTTTAAAAGCTTCAAGAGAATTTCTACAATTTTGAGAGGGATTTGAAAAGTTTCAATGGGAATGGGAAGAATTGGGACAAAATTGGAAAATTTTTAAGGGACTTGAAAAAATTTCAACTGGAATTTTAGCCATTTTTGACGTGAAATTGTAAACATGTTGAAGTGGATTTTGAAAATTCTAGAGAGAATTTTAAAAGCTTCAACAGAATTTCAACAATTTTGAGAGGGATTTGAAAAGTTTCAATGGGAATGGGAAGAATTGGGACAAAAATTGGAAAACTTTTAAGGGACTTTGAAAAAATTTCAACTGGAATTTTAGCCATTTTTTGACGTGAAATTGTAAACATGTTGAAGTGGATTTTGAAAATTCTAGAGAGAATTTTAAAAGCTTCAACAGAATTTGAACAATTTTGAGAGGGATTTGAAAAGTTTCAATGGGAATGGGAAGAATTGGGACAAAAATTGGAAAATTTTAAGGGACTTTGAAAAAATTTCAACTGGAATTTTAGCCATTTTTTGACGTGAAATTGTAAACATGTGGACATGGATTTTGAAAATTCTAGAGAGAATTTTAAAAGCTTCAAGAGAATTTCAACAATTTTGAGAGGGATTTGAAAAGTTTCAATGGGAATGGGAAGAATTGGGACAAAAATTGGAAAATTTTTAAGGGACTTTGAAAAAATTTCAACTGGAATTTTAGCCATTTTTTGACGTGAAATTGTAAACATGTGGACATGGATTTTGAAAATTCTAGAGAGAATTTTAAAAGCTTCAAGAGAATTTCAACAATTTTGAGAGGGATTTGAAAAGTTTCAATGGGAATGGGAAGAATTGGGACAAAAATTGGAAAATTTTTCAGGGACTTTGAAAAAATTTCAACTGGAATTTTAGCCATTTTTTGACGTGAAATTGTAAACATGTGGACATGGATTTTGAAAATTCTAGAGAGAATTTTAAAAGCTTCAAGAGAATTTCTACAATTTTGAGAGGGATTTGAAAAGTTTCAATGGGAATGGGAAGAATTGGGACAAAAATTGGAAAATTTTTCAGGGACTTTGAAAAAATTTCAACTGGAATTTTAGCCATTTTTTGATGTGAAATTGTAAACATGTGGACATGGATTTTGAAAATTCTAGAGAGAATTTTAAAAGCTTCAAGAGAATTTCTACAATTTTGAGAGGGATTTGAAAAGTTTCAATGGGAATGGGAAGAATTGGGACAAAAATGGAAAATTTTTAAGGGACTTTGAAAAAATTTCAACTGGAATTTTAGCCATTTTTTTATGTGAAATTGTAAACATGTGGACATGGATTTTGAAAATTCTAGAGAGAATTTTAAAAGCTTCAACAGAATTTCAACAATTTGGAGAGGGATTTGAAAAGTTTCAATGGGAATGGGAAGAATTGGGACAAAAATTGGAAAATTTTTAAGGGACTTTGAAAAAATTTCAACTGGAATTTTAGCCATTTTTTGACGTGAAATTGTAAACATGTGGACATGGATTTTGAAAATTCTAGAGAGAATTTTAAAAGCTTCAACAGAATTTCAACAATTTTGAGAGGGATTTGAAAATTTTCAATGGGAATGGGAAGAATTGGGACAAAAATTGGAAAACTTTTAAGGGACTTAGAAAAAATTTCAACTGGAATTTTAGCAATTTTTTGACGTGAAATTGCGAACATGTGGACATGGATTTTGAAAATTCTAGAGAGAATTTTAAAAGCTTCAAGAGAATTTCAACAATTTTGAGAGGGATTTGAAAAGTTCAATGGGAATGGGAAGAATTGGGACAAAAATTGGAAAATTTTTAAGGGACTTTGAAAAAATTTCAACTGGAATTTTAGCCATTTTTTGACGTGAAATTGTGAACATGTGGACATGGATTTTGAAAATTCTAGAGAGAATTTTAAAAGCTTCAAGAGAATTTCAACAATTTTGAGAGGGATTTGAAAAGTTTCAATGGGAATGGGAAGAATTGGGACAAAAATTGGAAAATTTTTAAGGGACTTTGAAAAAATTTCAACTGGAATTTTAGCCATTTTTTGACGTGAAATTGTAAACATGTGGACATGGATTTTGAAAATTCTAGAGAGAATTTTAAAAGCTTCAAGAGAATTTCAACAATTTTGAGAGGGATTTGAAAAGTTTCAATGGGAATGGGAAGAATTGGGACAAAAATTGGAAAATTTTTAAGGGACTTTGAAAAAATTTCAACTGGAATATTAGCCATTTTTTGACGTGAAATTGTGAACATGTGGCCATGGATTTTGAAAATTCTAGAGAGAATTTTAAAAGCTTCAACAGAATTTCAACAATTTTGAGAGGGATTTGAAAAGTTTCAATGGGAATGGGAAGAATTGGGACAAAAATTGGAAAATTTTTAAGGGACTTTGAAAAAATTTCAACTGGAATTTTAGCCATTTTTTGACGTTAAATTGTAAACATGTGGACATGGATTTTGAAAATTCTAGAGAGAATTTTAAAAGCTTCAAGAGAATTTCAACAATTTTGAGAGGGATTTGAAAAGTTTCAATGGGAATGGGAAGAATTGGGACAAAAATTGGAAAATTTTTAAGGGACTTTGAAAAAATTTCAACTGGAATTTTAGCCATTTTTTTATGTGAAATTGTAAACATGTTGAAGTGGATTTTGAAAATTCTAGAGAGAATTTTAAAAGCTTCAAGAGAATTTCAACAATTTTGAGAGGGATTTGGAAAGTTTCAATGGGAATGGGAAGAATTGGGACAAAAATTGGAAAATTTTTAACGGACTTTGAAAAAATTTCAACTGGAATTTTAGCCATTTTTTGACGTGAAATTGTAAACATGTTGAAGTGGATTTTGAAAATTCTAGAGAGAATTTTAAAAGCTTCAACAGAATTTGAACAATTTTGAGAGGGATTTGAAAAGTTTCAATGGGAATGGGAAGAATTGGGACAAAAATTGGAAAATTTTTAAGGGACTTTGAAAAAATTTCAACTGGAATTTTAGCCATTTTTTGACGTGAAATTGTAAACATGTGGACATGGATTTTGAAAATTCTAGAGAGAATTTTAAAAGCTTCAAGAGAATTTCTACAATTTTGAGAGGGATTTGAAAAGTTTCAATGGGAATGGGAAGAATTGGGACAAAAATTGGAAAATTTTTAAGGGACTTTGAAAAAATTTCAACTGGAATTTTAGCCATTTTTTGACGTGAAATTGTAAACATGTGGACATGGATTTTGAAAATTCTAGAGAGAATTTTAAAAGCTTCAAGAGAATTTCAACAATTTTGAGAGGGATTTGAAAAGTTTCAATGGGAATGGGAAGAATTGGGAAAAAAAATTGGAAAATTTTTCAGGGACTTTGAAAAAATTTCAACTGGAATTTTAGCCATTTTTTGATGTGAAATTGTAAACATGTGGACATGGATTTTGAAAATTCTAGAGAGAATTTTAAAAGCTTCAAGAGAATTTCTACAATTTTGAGAGGGATTTGAAAAGTTTCAATGGGAATGGGAAGAATTGGGACAAAAATTGGAAAATTTTTCAGGGACTTTGAAAAAATTTCAACTGGAATTTTAGCCATTTTTTGATGTGAAATTGTAAACATGTGGACATGGATTTTGAAAATTCTAGAGAGAATTTTAAAAGCTTCAAGAGAATTTCTACAATTTTGAGAGGGATTTGAAAAGTTTCAATGGGAATGGGAAGAATTGGGACAAAAATTGGAAAATTTTTAAGGGACTTTGAAAAAATTTCAACTGGAATTTTAGCCATTTTTTTATGTGAAATTGTAAACATGTGGACATGGATTTTGAAAATTCTAGAGAGAATTTTAAAAGCTTCAAGAGAATTTCTACAATTTTGAGAGGGATTTGAAAAGTTTCAATGGGAATGGGAAGAATTGGGACAAAAATTGGAAAATTTTTAAGGGACTTTGAAAAAATTTCAACTGGAATTTTAGCCATTTTTTGACGTGAAATTGTAAACATGTTGAAGTGGATTTTGAAAATTCTAGAGAGAATTTTAAAAGCTTCAACAGAATTTCAACAATTTTGAGAGGGATTTGAAAATTTTCAATGGGAATGGGAAGAATTGGGACAAAAATTGGAAAACTTTTAAGGGACTTAGAAAAAATTTCAACTGGAATTTTAGCAATTTTTTGACGTGAAATTGCGAACATGTGGACATGGATTTTGAAAATTCTAGAGAGAATTTTAAAAGCTTCAAGAGAATTTCAACAATTTTGAGAGGGATTTGAAAAGTTTCAATGGGAATGGGAAGAATTGGGACAAAAATTGGAAAATTTTTAAGGGACTTTGAAAAAATTTCAACTGGAATTTTAGTCATTTTTTGACGTGAAATTGTGAACATGTGGACATGGATTTTGAAAATTCTAGAGAGAATTTTAAAAGCTTCAAGAGAATTTCAACAATTTTGAGAGGGATTTGAAAAGTTTCAATGGGAATGGGAAGAATTGGGACAAAAATTGGAAAATTTTTAAGGGACTTTGAAAAAATTTCAACTGGAATTTTAGCCATTTTTTGACGTGAAATTGTAAACATGTGGACATGGATTTTGAAAATTCTAGAGAGAATTTTAAAAGCTTCAACAGAATTTCAACAATTTTGAGAGGGATTTGAAAAGTTTCAATGGGAATGGGAAGAATTGGGACAAAAATTGGAAAACTTTTAAGGGACTTTGAAAAAATTTCAACTGGAATTTTAGCCATTTTTTTATGTGAAATTGTAAACATGTGGACATGGATTTTGAAAATTCTAGAGAGAATTTTAAAAGCTTCAAGAGAATTTCAACAATTTTGAGAGGGATTTGAAAAGTTTCAATGGGAATGGGAAGAATTGGGACAAAAATTGGAAAATTTTTAAGGGACTTTGAAAAAATTTCAACTGGAATTTTAGCATTTTTTTAATGTGAAATTGTAAACATGTGGACATGGATTTTGAAAATTCTAGAGAGAATTTTAAAAGCTTCAAGAGAATTTCTACAATTTTGAGAGGGATTTGAAAAGTTTCAATGGGAATGGGAAGAATTGGGACAAAAATTGGAAAATTTTTAAGGGACTTTGAAAAAATTTCAACTGGAATTTTAGCCATTTTTTTATGTGAAATTGTAAACATGTGGACATGGATTTTGAAAATTCTAGAGAGAATTTTAAAAGCTTCAACAGAATTTCTACAATTTTGAGAGGGATTTGAAAAGTTTCAATGGGAATGGGAAGAATTGGGACAAAAATTGGAAAATTTTTAAGGGACTTTGAAAAAATTTCAACTGGAATTTTAGCCATTTTTTGACGTGAAATTGTAAACATGTTGAAGTGGATTTTGAAAATTCTAGAGAGAATTTTAAAAGCTTCAACAGAATTTCAACAATTTTGAGAGGGATTTGAAAAGTTTCAATGGGAATGGGAAGAATTGGGACAAAAATTGGAAAACTTTTAAGGGACTTAGAAAAAATTTCAACTGGAATTTTAGCAATTTTTTGACGTGAAATTGCGAACATGTGGACATGGATTTTGAAAATTCTAGAGAGAATTTTAAAAGCTTCAAGAGAATTTCAACAATTTTGAGAGGGATTTGAAAAGTTTCAATGGGAATGGGAAGAATTGGGACAAAAATTGGAAAATTTTTAAGGGACTTTGAAAAAATTTCAACTGGAATTTTAGCCATTTTTTGACGTGAAATTGTGAACATGTGGACATGGATTTTGAAAATTCTAGAGAGAATTTTAAAAGCTTCAACAGAATTTCAACAATTTTGAGAGGGATTTGAAAAGTTTCAATGGGAATGGGAAGAATTGGGACAAAAATTGGAAAATTTTTAAGGGACTTTGAAAAAATTTCAACTGGAATTTTAGCCATTTTTTGACGTGAAATTGTAAACATGTGGACATGGATTTTGAAAATTCTAGAGAGAATTTTAAAAGCTTCAACAGAATTTCTACAATTTTGAGAGGGATTTGAAAAGTTTCAATGGGAATGGGAAGAATTGGGACAAAAATTGGAAAACTTTTAAGGGACTTTGAAAAAATTTCAACTGGAATTTTAGCCATTTTTTTATGTGAAATTGTAAACATGTGGACATGGATTTTGAAAATTCTAGAGAGAATTTTAAAAGCTTCAAGAGAATTTCAACAATTTTGAGAGGGATTTGAAAAGTTTCAATGGGAATGGGAAGAATTGGGACAAAAATTGGAAAATTTTTAAGGGACTTTGAAAAAATTTCAACTGGAATTTTAGCATTTTTTTAATGTGAAATTGTAAACATGTGGACATGGATTTTGAAAATTCTAGAGAGAATTTTAAAAGCTTCAACAGAATTTCTACAATTTTGAGAGGGATTTGAAAAGTTTCAATGGGAATGGGAAGAATTGGGACAAAAATTGGAAAATTTTTAAGGGACTTTGAAAACATTTCCACTGGAATTTTAGCCATTTTTTGACATGAAATTGTAAACATGTGGGCATGGATTTTGAAAATTCTAGAGAGAATTTTAAAAGCTTCAACAGAATTTCAACAATTTTGAGAGGGATTTGAAAAGTTTCAATGGGAATGGGAAGAATTGGGACAAAAATTGGAAAATTTTTAAGGGACTTTGAAAAAATTTCAACTGGAATTTTAGCCATTTTGTTACGTGAAATTGCGAACATGTGGACATGGATTTTGAAAATTCTAGAGAGAATTTTAAAAGCTTCAACAGAATTTCAACAATTTGGAGAGGGATTTGAAAAGTTTCAATGGGAATGGGAAGAATTGGGACAAAAATTGGAAAATTTTTAAGGGACTTTGAAAAAATTTCAACTGGAATTTTAGCATTTTTTTTATGTGAAATTGTAAACATGTGGACATGGATTTTGAAAATTCTAGAGAGAATTTTAAAAGCTTCAACAGAATTTCAACAATTTTGAGAGGGATTTGAAAAGTTTCAATGGGAATGGGAAGAATTGGGACAAAAATTGGAAAATTTTTAAGGGACTTTGAAAAAATTTCAACTGGAATTTTAGCCATTTTTTGACGTGAAATTGTAAACATGTGGACATGGATTTTGAAAATTCTAGAGAGAATTTTAAAAGCTTCAACAGAATTTCAACAATTTTGAGAGGGATTTGAAAATTTTCAATGGGAATGGGAAGAATTGGGACAAAAATTGGAAAATTTTTAAGGGACTTTGAAAAAATTTCAACTGGAATTTTAGCCATTTTTTTATGTGAAATTGTAAACATGTGGCCATGGATTTTGAAAATTCTAGAGAGAATTTTAAAAGCTTCAAGAGAATTTCAACAATTTTGAGAGGGATTTGAAAAGTTTCAATGGGAATGGGAAGAATTGGGACAAAAATTGGAAAATTTTTAAGGGACTTTGAAAAAATTTCAACTGGAATTTTAGCATTTGTTTTATGTGAAATTGTAAACATGTGGACATGGATTTTGAAAATTCTAGAGAGAATTTTAAAAGCTTCAACAGAATTTCAACAATTTTGAGAGGGATTTGAAAAGTTTCAATGGGAATGGGAAGAATTGGGACAAAAATTGGAAAATTTTTAAGGGACTTTGAAAAAATTTCAACTGGAATTTTAGCCATTTTTTGACGTGAAATTGTAAACATGTGGACATGGATTTTGAAAATTCTAGAGAGAATTTTAAAAGCTTCAACAGAATTTCAACAATTTTGAGAGGGATTTGAAAAGTTTCAATGGGAATGGGAAGAATTGGGACAAAAATTGGAAAATTTTTAAGGGACTTTGAAAAAATTTCAACTGGAATTTTAGCCATTTTGTTACGTGAAATTGTAAACATGTGGACATGGATTTTGAAAATTCTAGAGAGAATTTTAAAAGCTTCAAGAGAATTTCAACAATTTGGAGAGGGATTTGAAAAGTTTCAATGGGAATGGGAAGAATTGGGACAAAAATTGGAAAATTTTTAAGGGACTTTGAAAAAATTTCAACCGGAATTTTAGCCATTTTTTGACGTGAAATTGTAAACATGTGGACATGGATTTTGAAAATTCTAGAGAGAATTTTAAAAGCTTCAACAGAATTTCTACAATTTTGAGAGGGATTTGAAAAGTTTCAATGGGAATGGGAAGAATTGGGACAAAAATTGGAAAATTTTTAAGGGACTTTGAAAAAATTTCAACTGGAATTTTAGCCATTTTTTGACGTGAAATTGTAAACATGTGGACATGGATTTTGAAAATTCTAGAGAGAATTTTAAAAGCTTCAAGAGAATTTCAACAATTTTGAGAGGGATTTGAAAAGTTTCAATGGGAATGGGAAGAATTGGGACAAAAATTGGAAAATTTTTAAGGGACTTTGAAAAAATTTCAACTGGAATTTTAGCCATTTTGTTACGTGAAATTGCGAACATGTGGACATGGATTTTGAAAATTCTAGAGAGAATTTTAAAAGCTTCAAGAGAATTTCAACAATTTGGAGAGGGATTTGAAAAGTTTCAATGGGAATGGGAAGAATTGGGACAAAAATTGGAAAATTTTTAAGGGACTTTGAAAAAATTTCAACTGGAATTTTAGCCATTTTTTTATTTGAAATTGTAAACATGTGGACATGGATTTTGAAAATTCTAGAGAGGATTTTAAAAGCTTCAAGAGAATTTCAACAATTTTGAGAGGGATTTGAAAAGTTTCAATGGGAATGGGAAGAATTGGGACAAAAATTGGAAAATTTTTAAGGGACTTTGAAAAAATTTCAACTGGAATTTTAGCCATTTTTTGACGTGAAATTGTAAACATGTGGACATGGATTTTGAAAATTCTAGAGAGAATTTTAAAAGCTTCAACAGAATTTCAACAATTTTGAGAGGGATTTGAAAAGTTTCAATGGGAATGGGAAGAATTGGGACAAAAATTGGAAAATTTTTAAGGGACTTTGAAAAAATTTCAACTGGAATTTTAGCCATTTTTTGACGTGAAATTGTAAACATGTTGAAGTGGATTTTGAAAATTCTAGAGAGAATTTTAAAAGCTTCAACAGAATTTCAACAATTTTGAGAGGGATTTGAAAAGTTTCAATGGGAATGGGAAGAATTGGGACAAAAATTGGAAAATTTTTAAGGGACTTTGAAAAAATTTCAACTGGAATTTTAGCCATTTTTTGACGTGAAATTGTAAACATGTGGACATGGATTTTGAAAATTCTAGAGAGAATTTTAAAAGCTTCAAGAGAATTTCAACAATTTTGAGAGGGATTTGAAAATTTTCAATGGGAATGGGAAGAATTGGGACAAAAATTGGAAAATTTTTAAGGGACTTTGAAAAAATTTCAACTGGAATTTTAGCCATTTTTTTATGTGAAATTGTAAACATGTGGACATGGATTTTGAAAATTCTAGAGAGAATTTTAAAAGCTTCAAGAGAATTTCAACAATTTTGAGAGGGATTTGAAAAGTTTCAATGGGAATGGGAAGAATTGGGACAAAAATTGGAAAATTTTTAAGGGACTTTGAAAAAATTTCAACTGGAATTTTAGCATTTTTTTTATGTGAAATTGTAAACATGTGGACATGGATTTTGAAAATTCTAGAGAGAATTTTAAAAGCTTCAACAGAATTTCTACAATTTTGAGAGGGATTTGAAAAGTTTCAATGGGAATGGGAAGAATTGGGACAAAAATTGGAAAATTTTTAAGGGACTTTGAAAAAATTTCAACTGGAATTTTAGCCATTTTTTGACGTGAAATTGTAAACATGTGGCCATGGATTTTGAAAATTCTAGAGAGAATTTTAAAAGCTTCAACAGAATTTCAACAATTTGGAGAGGGATTTGAAAAGTTTCAATGGGAATGGGAAGAATTGGGACAAAAATTGGAAAATTTTTAAGGGACTTGGAAAAACTTCAACTGGAATTTTAGCCATTTTTTGACGTGAAATTGTAAACATGTGGACATGGATTTTGAAAATTCTAGAGAGAATTTTAAAAGCTTCAAGAGAATTTCAACAATTTTGAGAGGGATTTGAAAAGTTTCAATGGGAATGGGAAGAATTGGGACAAAAAATGGAAAATTTTTAAGGGACTTTGAAAAAATTTCAACCGGAATTTTAGCAATTTTTTGACGTGAAATTGTAAACATGTGGACATGGATTTTGAAAATTCTAGAGAGAATTTTAAAAGCTTCAAGAGAATTTCAACAATTTTGAGAGGGATTTGAAAAGTTTCAATGGGAATGGGAAGAATTGGGACAAAAATTGGAAAATTTTTAAGGGACTTTGAAAAAATTTCAACTGGAATTTTAGCCATTTTTTGACGTGAAATTGTAAACATGTGGACATGGATTTTGAAAATTCTAGAGAGAATTTTAAAAGCTTCAAGAGAATTTCTACAATTTTGAGAGGGATTTGAAAAGTTTCAATGGGAATGGGAAGAATTGGGACAAAAATTGGAAAACTTTTAAGGGACTTTGAAAAAATTTCAACTGGAATTTTAGCCATTTTTTACGTGAAATTGTAAACATGTGGACATGGATTTTGAAAATTCTAGAGAGAATTTTAAAAGCTTCAAGAGAATTTCAACAATTTGGAGAGGGATTTGAAAAGTTTCAATGGGAATGGGAAGAATTGGGACAAAAATTGGAAAATTTTTAAGGGACTTTGAAAAAATTTCAACTGGAATTTTAGCCATTTTTTTATGTGAAATTGTAAACATGTGGACATGGATTTTGAAAATTCTAGAGAGAATTTTAAAAGCTTCAAGAGAATTTCAACAATTTTGAGATGGATTTGAAAAGTTTCAATGGGAATGGGAAGAATTGGGACAAAAATTGGAAAATTTTTAAGGGACTTTGAAAAAATTTCAACTGGAATTTTAGCATTTTTTTAATGTGAAATTGTAAACATGTGGACATGGATTTTGAAAATTCTAGAGAGAATTTTAAAAGCTTCAACAGAATTTCTACAATTTTGAGAGAGATTTGAAAAGTTTCAATGGGAATGGGAAGAATTGGGACAAAAATTGGAAAATTTTTAAGGGACTTTGAAAAAATTTCAACTGGAATTTTAGCCATTTTTTGACATGAAATTGTAAACATGTGGACATGGATTTTGAAAATTCTAGAGAGAATTTTAAAAGCTTCAAGAGAATTTCAACAATTTGGAGAGGGATTTGAAAAGTTTCAATGGGAATGGGAAGAATTGGGACAAAAATTGGAAAATTTTTAAGGGACTTTGAAAAAATTTCAACTGGAATTTTAGCCATTTTTTGACGTGAAATTGTAAACATGTGGACATGGATTTTGAAAATTCTAGAGAGAATTTTAAAAGCTTCAACAGAATTTCTACAATTTTGAGAGGGATTTGAAAAGTTTCAATGGGAATGGGAAGAATTGGGACAAAAATTGGAAAATTTTTAAGGGACTTTGAAAAAATTTCAACTGGAATTTTAGCCATTTTTTGACGTGAAATTGTAAACATGTTGAAGTGGATTTTGAAAATTCTAGAGAGAATTTTAAAAGCTTCAAGAGAATTTCAACAATTTTGAGAGGGATTTGAAAAGTTTCAATGGGAATGGGAAGAATTGGGACAAAAATTGGAAAATTTTTAAGGGACTTTGAAAAAATTTCAACTGGAATTTTAGCCATTTTTTTATGTGAAATTGTAAACATGTGGACATGGATTTTGAAAATTCTAGAGAGAATTTTAAAAGCTTCAAGAGAATTTCAACAATTTTGAGAGGGATTTGAAAAGTTTCAATGGGAATGGGAAGAATTGGGACAAAAATTGGAAAATTTTTCAGGGACTTTGAAAAAATTTCAACTGGAATTTTAGCCATTTTTTGACGTGAAATTGTAAACATGTGGACATGGATTTTGAAAATTCTAGAGAGAATTTTAAAAGCTTCAACAGAATTTCTACAATTTTGAGAGGGATTTGAAAAGTTTCAATGGGAATGGGAAGAATTGGGACAAAAATTGGAAAATTTTTAAGGGACTTTGAAAAAATTTCAACTGGAATTTTAGCCATTTTTTGACGTGAAATTGTAAACATGTGGCCATGGATTTTGAAAATTCTAGAGAGAATTTTAAAAGCTTCAAGAGAATTTCAACAATTTTGAGAGGGATTTGAAAAGTTTCAATGGGAATGGGAAGAATTGGGACAAAAATTGGAAAATTTTTAAGGGACTTTGAAAAAATTTCAACTGGAATTTTAGCATTTTTTTTATGTGAAATTGTAAACATGTGGACATGGATTTTGAAAATTCTAGAGAGAATTTTAAAAGCTTCAACAGAATTTCTACAATTTTGAGAGGGATTTGAAAAGTTTCAATGGGAATGGGAAGAATTGGGACAAAAATTGGAAAATTTTTAAGGGACTTTGAAAAAATTTCAACTGGAATTTTAGCCATTTTTTGACGTGAAATTGTAAACATGTGGACATGGATTTTGAAAATTCTAGAGAGAATTTTAAAAGCTTCAAGAGAATTTCAACAATTTTGAGAGGGATTTGAAAAGTTTCAATGGGAATGGGAAGAATTGGGACAAAATTGGAAAATTTTTAAGGGACTTTGAAAAAATTTCAACTGGAATTTTAGCCATTTTGTTACGTGAAATTGTAAACATGTGGACATGGATTTTGAAAATTCTAGAGAGAATTTTAAAAGCTTCAAGAGAATTTCAACAATTTGGAGAGGGATTTGAAAAGTTTCAATGGGAATGGGAAGAATTGGGACAAAAATTGGAAAATTTTTAAGGGACTTTGAAAAAATTTCAACTGGAATTTTAGCCATTTTTTTATTTGAAATTGTAAACATGTGGACATGGATTTTGAAAATTCTAGAGAGAATTTTAAAAGCTTCAAGAGAATTTCAACAATTTTGAGAGGGATTTGAAAAGTTTCAATGGGAATGGGAAGAATTGGGACAAAAATTGGAAAATTTTTAAGGGACTTTGAAAAAATTTCAACTGGAATTTTAGCCATTTTTTGACGTGAAATTGTAAACATGTGGACATGGATTTTGAAAATTCTAGAGAGAATTTTAAAAGCTTCAACAGAATTTCAACAATTTTGAGAGGGATTTGAAAAGTTTCAATGGGAATGGGAAGAATTGGGACAAAAATTGGAAAATTTTTAAGGGACTTTGAAAAAATTTCAACTGGAATTTTAGCCATTTTTTGACGTGAAATTGTAAACATGTTGAAGTGGATTTTGAAAATTCTAGAGAGAATTTTAAAAGCTTCAACAGAATTTCAACAATTTTGAGAGGGATTTGAAAAGTTTCAATGGGAATGGGAAGAATTGGGACAAAAATTGGAAAATTTTTCAGGGACTTTGAAAAAATTTCAACTGGAATTTTAGCCATTTTTTGACGTGAAATTGTAAACATGTGGACATGGATTTTGAAAATTCTAGAGAGAATTTTAAAAGCTTCAAGAGAATTTCAACAATTTTGAGAGGGATTTGAAAATTTTCAATGGGAATGGGAAGAATTGGGACAAAAATTGGAAAATTTTGAAGGGACTTTGAAAAAATTTCAACTGGAATTTTAGCCATTTTTTTATGTGAAATTGTAAACATGTGGCCATGGATTTTGAAAATTCTAGAGAGAATTTTAAAAGCTTCAAGAGAATTTCAACAATTTTGAGAGGGATTTGAAAAGTTTCAATGGGAATGGGAAGAATTGGGACAAAAATTGGAAAATTTTTAAGGGACTTTGAAAAAATTTCAACTGGAATTTTAGCATTTTTTTTATGTGAAATTGTAAACATGTGGACATGGATTTTGAAAATTCTAGAGAGAATTTTAAAAGCTTCAACAGAATTTCAACAATTTTGAGAGGGATTTGAAAAGTTTCAATGGGAATGGGAAGAATTGGGACAAAAATTGGAAAATTTTTAAGGGACTTTGAAAAAATTTCAACTGGAATTTTAGCCATTTTTTGACGTGAAATTGTAAACATGTGGCCATGGATTTTGAAAATTCTAGAGAGAATTTTAAAAGCTTCAAGAGAATTTCTACAATTTTGAGAGGGATTTGAAAAGTTTCAATGGGAATGGGAAGAATTGGGACAAAAATTGGAAAATTTTTAAGGGACTTTGAAAAAATTTCAACTGGAATTTTAGCCATTTTTTTATTTGAAATTGTAAACATGTGGACATGGATTTTGAAAATTCTAGAGAGAATTTTAAAAGCTTCAAGAGAATTTCAACAATTTTGAGAGGGATTTGAAAAGTTTCAATGGGAATGGGAAGAATTGGGACAAAAATTGGAAAATTTTTAAGGGACTTTGAAAAAATTTCAACTGGAATTTTAGCCATTTTTTGACGTGAAATTGTAAACATGTGGCCATGGATTTTGAAAATTCTAGAGAGAATTTTAAAAGCTTCAAGAGAATTTCAACAATTTTGAGAGGGATTTGAAAAGTTTCAATGGGAATGGGAAGAATTGGGACAAAAATTGGAAAATTTTTAAGGGACTTTGAAAAAATTTCAACTGGAATTTTAGCCATTTTTTGACGTGAAATTGTAAACATGTTGAAGTGGATTTTGAAAATTCTAGAGAGAATTTTAAAAGCTTCAACAGAATTTCAACAATTTTGAGAGGGATTTGAAAAGTTTCAATGGGAATGGGAAGAATTGGGACAAAAATTGGAAAATTTTTAAGGGACTTTGAAAAAATTTCAACTGGAATTTTAGCCATTTTTTGACGTGAAATTGTAAACATGTGGACATGGATTTTGAAAATTCTAGAGAGAATTTTAAAAGCTTCAAGAGAATTTCAACGATTTTGAGAGGGATTTGAAAAGTTTCAATGGGAATGGGAAGAATTGGGACAAAAATTGGAAAATTTTTAAGGGACTTTGAAAAAATTTCAACCGGAATTTTAGCCATTTTTTGACGTGAAATTGTAAACATGTGGACATGGATTTTGAAAATTCTAGAGAGAATTTTAAAAGCTTCAAGAGAATTTCAACAATTTTGAGAGGGATTTGAAAAGTTTCAATGGGAATGGGAAGAATTGGGACAAAAATTGGAAAATTTTTAAGGGACTTTGAAAAAATTTCAACTGGAATTTTAGCCATTTTTTGACGTGAAATTGTAAACATGTGGACATGGATTTTGAAAATTCTAGAGAGAATTTTAAAAGCTTCAACAGAATTTCAACAATTTTGAGAGGGATTTGAAAAGTTTCAATGGGAATGGGAAGAATTGGGACAAAAATTGGAAAATTTTTAAGGGACTTTGAAAAAATTTCAACTGGAATTTTAGCCATTTTTTTATGTGAAATTATAAACATGTGGCCATGGATTTTGAAAATTCTAGAGAGAATTTTAAAAGCTTCAAGAGAATTTCAACAATTTTGAGAGGGATTTGAAAAGTTTCAATGGGAATGGGAAGAATTGGGACAAAAATTGGAAAATTTTTAAGGGACTTTGAAAAAATTTCAACTGGAATTTTAGCCATTTTTTGACGTGAAATTGTAAACATGTGGCCATGGATTTTGAAAATTCTAGAGAGAATTTTTAAAGCTTCAAGAGAATTTCTACAATTTTGAGAAGGATTTGAAAAGTTTCAATGGGAATGGGAAGAATTGGGACAAAAATTGGAAAATTTTTAAGGGACTTTGAAAAAATTTCAACTGGAATTTTAGCAAATTTTATGTGAAATTGTAAACATGTGGACATGGATTTTGAAAATTCTAGAGAGAATTTTAAAAGCTTCAAGAGAATTTCAACAATTTTGAGAGGGATTTGAAAAGTTTCAATGGGAATGGGAAGAATTGGGACAAAAATTGGAAAATTTTTCAGGGACTTTGAAAAAATTTCAACTGGAATTTTAGCCATTTTTTGACGTGAAATTGTAAACATGTTGAAGTGGATTTTGAAAATTCTAGAGAGAATTTTAAAAGCTCCAACAGAATTTCAACAATTTTGAGAGGGATTTGAAAAGTTTCAATGGGAATGAGAAGAATTGGGACAAAAATTGGAAAATTTTTAAGGGACTTTGAAAAAATTTCAACTGGAATTTTAGCCATTTTTTTATGTGAAATTGTAAACATGTGGACATGGATTTTGAAAATTCTAGAGAGAATTTTAAAAGCTTCAAGAGAATTTCAACAATTTTGAGAGGGATTTGAAAAGTTTCAATGGGAATGGGAAGAATTGGGACAAAAATTGGAAAATTTTTAAGGGACTTTGAAAAAATTTCAACTGGAATTTTAGCAATTTTTTGACGTGAAATTGTAAACATGTTGAAGTGGATTTTGAAAATTCTAGAGAGAATTTTAAAAGCTTCAAGAGAATTTCAACAGTTTTGAGAGGGATTTGAAAAGTTTCAATGGGAATGGGAAGAATTGGGACAAAAATTGGAAAACTTTTCAGGGACTTTGAAAAAATTTCAACTGGAATTTTAGCCATTTTTTTACGTGAAATTGTAAACATGTGGACATGGATTTTGAAAATTCTAGAGAGAATTTTAAAAGCTTCAACAGAATTTCAACAATTTTGAGAGGGATTTGAAAAGTTTCAATGGGAATGGGAAGAATTGGGACAAAAATTGGAAAATTTTTAAGGGACTTTGAAAAAATTTCAACCGGAATTTTAGCCATTTTTTGACGTGAAATTGTAAACATGTGGACATGGATTTTGAAAATTCTAGAGAGAATTTTAAAAGCTTCAAGAGAATTTCAACAATTTTGAGAGGGATTTGAAAAGTTTCAATGGGAATGGGAAGAATTGGGACAAAAATTGGAAAATTTTTAAGGGACTTTGAAAAAATTTCAACTGGAATTTTAGCCATTTTTTGACGTGAAATTGTAAACATGTGGACATGGATTTTGAAAATTCTAGAGAGAATTTTAAAAGCTTCAACAGAATTTCAACAATTTTGAGAGGGATTTGAAAAGTTTCAATGGGAATGGGAAGAATTGGGACAAAAATTGGAAAATTTTTAAGGGACTTTGAAAAAATTTCAACTGGAATTTTAGCCATTTTTTGACGTGAAATTGTAAACATGTGGACATGGATTTTGAAAATTCTAGAGAGAATTTTAAAAGTTTCAACAGAATTTCAACAATTTTGAGAGGGATTTGAAAAGTTTCAATGGGAATGGGAAGAATTGGGACAAAAATTGGAAAACTTTTAAGGGACTTTGAAAAAATTTCAACTGGAATTTTAGCCATTTTTTGACGTGAAATTGTAAACATGTTGAAGTGGATTTTGAAAATTCTAGAGAGAATTTTAAAAGCTTCAACAGAATTTCAACAATTTTGAGAGGGATTTGAAAAGTTTCAATGGGAATGGGAAGAATTGGGACAAAAATTGGAAAATTTTTAAGGGACTTTGAAAAAATTTCAACTGGAATTTTAGCCATTTTTTGACGTGAAATTGTAAACATGTGGACATGGATTTTGAAAATTCTAGAGAGAATTTTAAAAGCTTCAACAGAATTTCAACAATTTTGAGAGGGATTTGAAAATTTTCAATGGGAATGGGAAGAATTGGGACAAAAATTGGAAAATTTTTAAGGGACTTTGAAAAAATTTCAACTGGAATTTTAGCCATTTTTTGATGTGAAATTGTAAACATGTGGACATGGATTTTGAAAATTCTAGAGAGAATTTTAAAAGCTTCAAGAGAATTTCAACAATTTTGAGAGGGATTTGAAAAGTTTCAATGGGAATGGGAAGAATTGGGACAAAAATTGGAAAATTTTTAAGGGACTTTGAAAAAATTTCAACTGGAATTTTAGCATTTTTTTTATGTGAAATTGTAAACATGTGGACATGGATTTTGAAAATTCTAGAGAGAATTTTAAAAGCTTCAACAGAATTTCTACAATTTTGAGAGGGATTTGAAAAGTTTCAATGGGAATGGGAAGAATTGGGACAAAAATTGGAAAATTTTTAAGGGACTTTGAAAAAATTTCAACTGGAATTTTAGCCATTTTTTGACGTGAAATTGTAAACATGTGGACATGGATTTTGAAAATTCTAGAGAGAATTTTAAAAGCTTCAAGAGAATTTCAACAATTTTGAGAGGGATTTGAAAAGTTTCAATGGGAATGGGAAGAATTGGGACAAAAATTGGAAAATTTTTAAGGGACTTTGAAAAAATTTCAACTGGAATTTTAGCCATTTTGTTACGTGAAATTGTAAACATGTGGACATGGATTTTGAAAATTCTAGAGAGAATTTTAAAAGCTTCAAGAGAATTTCAACAATTTGGAGAGGGATTTGAAAAGTTTCAATGGGAATGGGAAGAATTGGGACAAAAATTGGAAAATTTTTAAGGGACTTTGAAAAAATTTCAACTGGAATTTTAGCCATTTTTTTATTTGAAATTGTAAACATGTGGACATGGATTTTGAAAATTCTAGAGAGAATTTTAAAAGCTTCAAGAGAATTTCAACAATTTTGAGAGGGATTTGAAAAGTTTCAATGGGAATGGGAAGAATTGGGACAAAAATTGGAAAATTTTTAAGGGACTTTGAAAAAATTTCAACTGGAATTTTAGCCATTTTTTGACGTGAAATTGTAAACATGTGGACATGGATTTTGAAAATTCTAGAGAGAATTTTAAAAGCTTCAACAGAATTTCAACAATTTTGAGAGGGATTTGAAAAGTTTCAATGGGAATGGGAAGAATTGGGACAAAAATTGGAAAATTTTTAAGGGACTTTGAAAAAATTTCAACTGGAATTTTAGCCATTTTTTGACGTGAAATTGTAAACATGTTGAAGTGGATTTTGAAAATTCTAGAGAGAATTTTAAAAGCTTCAACAGAATTTCAACAATTTTGAGAGGGATTTGAAAAGTTTCAATGGGAATGGGAAGAATTGGGACAAAAATTGGAAAATTTTTCAGGGACTTTGAAAAAATTTCAACTGGAATTTTAGCCATTTTTTGACGTGAAATTGTAAACATGTGGACATGGATTTTGAAAATTCTAGAGAGAATTTTAAAAGCTTCAAGAGAATTTCAACAATTTTGAGAGGGATTTGAAAAGTTTCAATGGGAATGGGAAGAATTGGGACAAAAATTGGAAAATTTTTAAGGGACTTTGAAAAAATTTCAACTGGAATTTTAGCCATTTTTTTATGTGAAATTGTAAACATGTGGCCATGGATTTTGAAAATTCTAGAGAGAATTTTAAAAGCTTCAAGAGAATTTCAACAATTTTGAGAGGGATTTGAAAAGTTTCAATGGGAATGGGAAGAATTGGGACAAAAATTGGAAAATTTTTAAGGGACTTTGAAAAAATTTCAACTGGAATTTTAGCATTTTTTTTATGTGAAATTGTAAACATGTGGACATGGATTTTGAAAATTCTAGAGAGAATTTTAAAAGCTTCAAGAGAATTTCAACAATTTTGAGAGGGATTTGAAAAGTTTCAATGGGAATGGGAAGAATTGGGACAAAAATTGGAAAATTTTTAAGGGACTTTGAAAAAATTTCAACTGGAATTTTAGCCATTTTTTGACGTGAAATTGTAAACATGTGGACATGGATTTTGAAAATTCTAGAGAGAATTTTAAAAGCTTCAACAGAATTTCAACAATTTTGAGAGGGATTTGAAAAGTTTCAATGGGAATGGGAAGAATTGGGACAAAAATTGGAAAATTTTTAAGGGACTTTGAAAAAATTTCAACTGGAATTTTAGCCATTTTTTGACGTGAAATTGTAAACATGTTGAAGTGGATTTTGAAAATTCTAGAGAGAATTTTAAAAGCTTCAAGAGAATTTCAACAATTTTGAGAGGGATTTGAAAATTTTCAATGGGAATGGGAAGAATTGGGACAAAAATTGGAAAATTTTTAAGGGACTTTGAAAAAATTTCAACTGGAATTTTAGCCATTTTTTGACGTGAAATTGTAAACATGTGGACATGGATTTTGAAAATTCTAGAGAGAATTTTAAAAGCTTCAAGAGAATTTCAACAATTTTGAGAGGGATTTGAAAAGTTTCAATGGGAATGGGAAGAATTGGGACAAAAATTGGAAAATTTTTAAGGGACTTTGAAAAAATTTCAACTGGAATTTTAGCATTTTTTTTATGTGAAATTGTAAACATGTGGACATGGATTTTGAAAATTCTAGAGAGAATTTTAAAAGCTTCAAGAGAATTTCAACAATTTTGAGAGGGATTTGAAAAGTTTCAATGGGAATGGGAAGAATTGGGACAAAAATTGGAAAATTTTTAAGGGACTTTGAAAAAATTTCAACCGGAATTTTAGCCATTTTTTGACGTGAAATTGTAAACATGTGGACATGGATTTTGAAAATTCTAGAGAGAATTTTAAAAGCTTCAAGAGAATTTCAACAATTTTGAGAGGGATTTGAAAAGTTTCAATGGGAATGGGAAGAATTGGGACAAAAATTGGAAAATTTTTAAGGGACTTTGAAAAAATTTCAACTGGAATTTTAGCCATTTTTTGATGTGAAATTGTAAACATGTGGACATGGATTTTGAAAATTCTAGAGAGAATTTTAAAAGCTTCAACAGAATTTCAACAATTTTGAGAGGGATTTGAAAAGTTTCAATGGGAATGGGAAGAATTGGGACAAAAATTGGAAAATTTTTAAGGGACTTTGAAAAAATTTCAACTGGAATTTTAGCCATTTTTTGACGTGAAATTGTAAACATGTGGACATGGATTTTGAAAATTCTAGAGAGAATTTTAAAAGCTTCAACAGAATTTCTACAATTTTGAGAGGGATTTGAAAAGTTTCAATGGGAATGGGAAGAATTGGGACAAAAATTGGAAAACTTTTAAGGGACTTTGAAAAAATTTCAACTGGAATTTTAGCCATTTTTTTACGTGAAATTGTAAACATGTGGACATGGATTTTGAAAATTCTAGAGAGAATTTTAAAAGCTTCAAGAGAATTTCAACAATTTGGAGAGGGATTTGAAAAGTTTCAATGGGAATGGGAAGAATTGGGACAAAAATTGGAAAATTTTTAAGGGACTTTGAAAAAATTTCAACTGGAATTTTAGCCATTTTTTTATGTGAAATTGTAAACATGTGGACATGGATTTTGAAAATTCTAGAGAGAATTTTAAAAGCTTCAAGAGAATTTCAACAATTTTGAGAGGGATTTGAAAAGTTTCAATGGGAATGGGAAGAATTGGGACAAAAATTGGAAAATTTTTAAGGGACTTTGAAAAAATTTCAACTGGAATTTTAGCATTTTTTTAATGTGAAATTGTAAACATGTGGACATGGATTTTGAAAATTCTAGAGAGAATTTTAAAAGCTTCAACAGAATTTCTACAATTTTGAGAGAGATTTGAAAAGTTTCAATGGGAATGGGAAGAATTGGGACAAAAATTGGAAAATTTTTAAGGGACTTTGAAAAAATTTCAACTGGAATTTTAGCCATTTTTTTATTTGAAATTGTAAACATGTGGACATGGATTTTGAAAATTCTAGAGAGAATTTTAAAAGCTTCAAGAGAATTTCAACAATTTTGAGAGGGATTTGAAAAGTTTCAATGGGAATGGGAAGAATTGGGACAAAAATTGGAAAATTTTTAAGGGACTTTGAAAAAATTTCAACTGGAATTTTAGCCATTTTTTGACGTGAAATTGTAAACATGTGGACATGGATTTTGAAAATTCTAGAGAGAATTTTAAAAGCTTCAAGAGAATTTCAACAATTTGGAGAGGGATTTGAAAAGTTTCAATGGGAATGGGAAGAATTGGGACAAAAATTGGAAAATTTTTAAGGGACTTTGAAAAAATTTCAACTGGAATTTTAGCCATTTTTTGACGTGAAATTGTAAACATGTTGAAGTGGATTTTGAAAATTCTAGAGAGAATGTTAAAAGCTTCAACAGAATTTCAACAATTTTGAGAGGGATTTGAAAAGTTTCAATGGGAATGGGAAGAATTGGGACAAAAATTGGAAAATTTTTAAGGGACTTTGAAAAAATTTCAACTGGAATTTTAGCCATTTTTTGACGTGAAATTGTAAACATGTGGCCATGGATTTTGAAAATTCTAGAGAGAATTTTAAAAGCTTCAACAGAATTTCAACAATTTTGAGAGGGATTTGAAAATTTTCAATGGGAATGGGAAGAATTGGGACAAAAATTGGAAAATTTTTAAGGGACTTTGAAAAAATTTCAACTGGAATTTTAGCCATTTTTTTATGTGAAATTGTAAACATGTGGCCATGGATTTTGAAAATTCTAGAGAGAATTTTAAAAGCTTCAAGAGAATTTCAACAATTTTGAGAGGGATTTGAAAAGTTTCAATGGGAATGGGAAGAATTGGGACAAAAATTGGAAAATTTTTAAGGGACTTTGAAAAAATTTCAACTGGAATTTTAGCATTTTTTTTATGTGAAATTGTAAACATGTGGACATGGATTTTGAAAATTCTAGAGAGAATTTTAAAAGCTTCAACAGAATTTCTACAATTTTGAGAGGGATTTGAAAAGTTTCAATGGGAATGGGAAGAATTGGGACAAAAATTGGAAAATTTTTAAGGGACTTTGAAAAAATTTCAACTGGAATTTTAGCCATTTTTTGACGTGAAATTGTAAACATGTGGACATGGATTTTGAAAATTCTAGAGAGAATTTTAAAAGCTTCAAGAGAATTTCAACAATTTTGAGAGGGATTTGAAAAGTTTCAATGGGAATGGGAAGAATTGGGACAAAAATTGGAAAATTTTTAAGGGACTTTGAAAAAATTTCAACTGGAATTTTAGCCATTTTGTTACGTGAAATTGTAAACATGTGGACATGGATTTTGAAAATTCTAGAGAGAATTTTAAAAGCTTCAAGAGAATTTCAACAATTTGGAGAGGGATTTGAAAAGTTTCAATGGGAATGGGAAGAATTGGGACAAAAATTGGAAAATTTTTAAGGGACTTTGAAAAAATTTCAACTGGAATTTTAGCCATTTTTTTATTTGAAATTGTAAACATGTGGACATGGATTTTGAAAATTCTAGAGAGAATTTTAAAAGCTTCAAGAGAATTTCAACAATTTTGAGAGGGATTTGAAAAGTTTCAATGGGAATGGGAAGAATTGGGACAAAAATTGGAAAATTTTTAAGGGACTTTGAAAAAATTTCAGCTGGAATTTTAGCCATTTTTTGACGTGAAATTGTAAACATGTGGACATGGATTTTGAAAATTCTAGAGAGAATTTTAAAAGCTTCAAGAGAATTTCAACAATTTTGAGAGGGATTTGAAAATTTTCAATGGGAATGGGAAGAATTGGGACAAAAATTGGAAAATTTTTAAGGGACTTTGAAAAAATTTCAACTGGAATTTTAGCCATTTTTTTATGTGAAATTGTAAACATGTGGCCATGGATTTTGAAAATTCTAGAGAGAATTTTAAAAGCTTCAAGAGAATTTCAACAATTTTGAGAGGGATTTGAAAAGTTTCAATGGGAATGGGAAGAATTGGGACAAAAATTGGAAAATTTTTAAGGGACTTTGAAAAAATTTCAACTGGAATTTTAGCATTTTTTTTATGTGAAATTGTAAACATGTGGACATGGATTTTGAAAATTCTAGAGAGAATTTTAAAAGCTTCAAGAGAATTTCTACAATTTTGAGAGGGATTTGAAAAGTTTCAATGGGAATGGGAAGAATTGGGACAAAAATTGGAAAATTTTTAAGGGACTTTGAAAAAATTTCAACTGGAATTTTAGCCATTTTTTGACGTGAAATTGTAAACATGTGGCCATGGATTTTGAAAATTCTAGAGAGAATTTTAAAAGCTTCAAGAGAATTTCTACAATTTTGAGAGGGATTTGAAAAGTTTCAATGGGAATGGGAAGAATTGGGACAAAAATTGGAAAATTTTTAAGGGACTTTGAAAAAATTTCAACCGGAATTTTAGCCATTTTTTGACGTGAAATTGTAAACATGTGGACATGGATTTTGAAAATTCTAGAGAGAATTTTAAAAGCTTCAAGAGAATTTCAACAATTTTGAGAGGGATTTGAAAAGTTTCAATGGGAATGGGAAGAATTGGGACAAAAATTGGAAAATTTTTAAGGGACTTTGAAAAAATTTCAACTGGAATTTTAGCCATTTTTTGACGTGAAATTGTAAACATGTGGACATGGATTTTGAAAATTCTAGAGAGAATTTTAAAAGCTTCAAGAGAATTTCAACAATTTTGAGAGGGATTTGAAAAGTTTCAATGGGAATGGGAAGAATTGGGACAAAAATTGGAAAATTTTTAAGGGACTTTGAAAAAATTTCAACTGGAATTTTAGCATTTTTTTAATGTGAAATTGTAAACATGTGGACATGGATTTTGAAAATTCTAGAGAGAATTTTAAAAGCTTCAACAGAATTTCTACAATTTTGAGAGAGATTTGAAAAGTTTCAATGGGAATGGGAAGAATTGGGACAAAAATTGGAAAATTTTTAAGGGACTTTGAAAAAATTTCAACTGGAATTTTAGCCATTTTTTTATTTGAAATTGTAAACATGTGGACATGGATTTTGAAAATTCTAGAGAGAATTTTAAAAGCTTCAAGAGAATTTCAACAATTTTGAGAGGGATTTGAAAAGTTTCAATGGGAATGGGAAGAATTGGGACAAAAATTGGAAAATTTTTAAGGGACTTTGAAAAAATTTCAACTGGAATTTTAGCCATTTTTTGACGTGAAATTGTAAACATGTGGACATGGATTTTGAAAATTCTAGAGAGAATTTTAAAAGCTTCAAGAGAATTTCAACAATTTGGAGAGGGATTTGAAAAGTTTCAATGGGAATGGGAAGAATTGGGACAAAAATTGGAAAATTTTTAAGGGACTTTGAAAAAATTTCAACTGGAATTTTAGCCATTTTTTGACGTGAAATTGTAAACATGTTGAAGTGGATTTTGAAAATTCTAGAGAGAATTTTAAAAGCTTCAACAGAATTTCAACAATTTTGAGAGGGATTTGAAAAGTTTCAATGGGAATGGGAAGAATTGGGACAAAAATTGGAAAATTTTTAAGGGACTTTGAAAAAATTTCAACTGGAATTTTAGCCATTTTTTGACGTGAAATTGTAAACATGTGGCCATGGATTTTGAAAATTCTAGAGAGAATTTTAAAAGCTTCAACAGAATTTCAACAATTTTGAGAGGGATTTGAAAATTTTCAATGGGAATGGGAAGAATTGGGACAAAAATTGGAAAATTTTTAAGGGACTTTGAAAAAATTTCAACTGGAATTTTAGCCATTTTTTTATGTGAAATTGTAAACATGTGGCCATGGATTTTGAAAATTCTAGAGAGAATTTTAAAAGCTTCAAGAGAATTTCAACCATTTTGAGAGGGATTTGAAAAGTTTCAATGGGAATGGGAAGAATTGGGACAAAAATTGGAAAATTTTTAAGGGACTTTGAAAAAATTTCAACTGGAATTTTAGCATTTTTTTTATGTGAAATTGTAAACATGTGGACATGGATTTTGAAAATTCTAGAGAGAATTTTAAAAGCTTCAACAGAATTTCTACAATTTTGAGAGGGATTTGAAAAGTTTCAATGGGAATGGGAAGAATTGGGACAAAAATTGGAAAATTTTTAAGGGACTTTGAAAAAATTTCAACTGGAATTTTAGCCATTTTTTGACGTGAAATTGTAAACATGTGGACATGGATTTTGAAAATTCTAGAGAGAATTTTAAAAGCTTCAAGAGAATTTCAACAATTTTGAGAGGGATTTGAAAAGTTTCAATGGGAATGGGAAGAATTGGGACAAAAATTGGAAAATTTTTAAGGGACTTTGAAAAAATTTCAACTGGAATTTTAGCCATTTTGTTACGTGAAATTGTAAACATGTGGACATGGATTTTGAAAATTCTAGAGAGAATTTTAAAAGCTTCAAGAGAATTTCAACAATTTGGAGAGGGATTTGAAAAGTTTCAATGGGAATGGGAAGAATTGGGACAAAAATTGGAAAATTTTTAAGGGACTTTGAAAAAAATTTCAACTGGAATTTTAGCCATTTTTTTATTTGAAATTGTAAACATGTGGACATGGATTTTGAAAATTCTAGAGAGAATTTTAAAAGCTTCAAGAGAATTTCAACAATTTTGAGAGGGATTTGAAAAGTTTCAATGGGAATGGGAAGAATTGGGACAAAAATTGGAAAATTTTTAAGGGACTTTGAAAAAATTTCAACTGGAATTTTAGCCATTTTTTGACGTGAAATTGTAAACATGTGGACATGGATTTTGAAAATTCTAGAGAGAATTTTAAAAGCTTCAAGAGAATTTCTACAATTTTGAGAGGGATTTGAAAAGTTTCAATGGGAATGGGAAGAATTGGGACAAAAATTGGAAAATTTTTAAGGGACTTTGAAAAAATTTCAACTGGAATTTTAGCCATTTTTTTATGTGAAATTGTAAACATGTTGAAGTGGATTTTGAAAATTCTAGAGAGAATTTTAAAAGCTTCAACAGAATTTCAACAATTTTGAGAGGGATTTGAAAAGTTTCAATGGGAATGGGAAGAATTGGGACAAAAATTGGAAAATTTTTCAGGGACTTTGAAAAAATTTCAACTGGAATTTTAGCCATTTTTTGACGTGAAATTGTAAACATGTGGACATGGATTTTGAAAATTCTAGAGAGAATTTTAAAAGCTTCAAGAGAATTTCAACAATTTTGAGAGGGATTTGAAAATTTTCAATGGGAATGGGAAGAATTGGGACAAAAATTGGAAATTTTTAAGGGACTTTGAAAAAATTTCAACTGGAATTTTAGCCATTTTTTTATGTGAAATTGTAAACATGTGGCCATGGATTTTGAAAATTCTAGAGAGAATTTTAAAAGCTTCAAGAGAATTTCAACAATTTTGAGAGGGATTTGAAAAGTTTCAATGGGAATGGGAAGAATTGGGACAAAAATTGGAAAATTTTTAAGGGACTTTGAAAAAATTTCAACTGGAATTTTAGCATTTTTTTTATGTGAAATTGTAAACATGTGGACATGGATTTTGAAAATTCTAGAGAGAATTTTAAAAGCTTCAAGAGAATTTCTACAATTTTGAGAGGGATTTGAAAAGTTTCAATGGGAATGGGAAGAATTGGGACAAAAATTGGAAAATTTTTAAGGGACTTTGAAAAAATTTCAACTGGAATTTTAGCCATTTTTTGACGTGAAATTGTAAACATGTGGCCATGGATTTTGAAAATTCTAGAGAGAATTTTAAAAGCTTCAAGAGAATTTCTACAATTTTGAGAGGGATTTGAAAAGTTTCAATGGGAATGGGAAGAATTGGGACAAAAATTGGAAAATTTTTAAGGGACTTTGAAAAAATTTCAACTGGAATTTTAGCCATTTTTTGACGTGAAATTGTAAACATGTTGAAGTGGATTTTGAAAATTCTAGAGAGAATTTTAAAAGCTTCAAGAGAATTTCAACAATTTGGAGAGGGATTTGAAAAGTTTCAATGGGAATGGGAAGAATTGGGACAAAAATTGGAAAATTTTTCAGGGACTTTGAAAAAATTTCAACTGGAATTTTAGCATTTTTTTTAATGTGAAATTGTAAACATGTGGACATGGATTTTGAAAATTCTAGAGAGAATTTTAAAAGCTTCAACAGAATTTCTACAATTTTGAGAGGGATTTGAAAAGTTTCAATGGGAATGGGAAGAATTGGGACAAAAATTGGAAAATTTTTAAGGGACTTTGAAAAAATTTCAACTGGAATTTTAGCCATTTTTTGACGTGAAATTGTAAACATGTGGCCATGGATTTTGAAAATTCTAGAGAGAATTTTTAAAGCTTCAAGAGAATTTCTACAATTTTGAGAAGGATTTGAAAAGTTTCAATGGAATTGGAAGAATTGGGACAAAAATTGGAAAATTTTAAGGGACTTTGAAAAAATTTCAACTGGAATTTTAGCAAATTTTATGTGAAATTGTAAACATGTGGACATGTATTTTGAAAATTCTAGAGAGAATTTTAAAAGCTTCAAGAGAATTTCAACAATTTTGAGAGGGATTTGAAAAGTTTCAATGGGAATGGGAAGAATTGGGACAAAAATTGGAAAATTTTTCAGGGACTTTGAAAAAATTTCAACTGGAATTTTAGCCATTTTTTGACGTGAAATTGTAAACATGTTGAAGTGGATTTTGAAAATTCTAGAGAGAATTTTAAAAGCTCCAACAGAATTTCAACAATTTTGAGAGGGATTTGAAAAGTTTCAATGGGAATGAGAAGAATTGGGACAAAAATTGGAAAATTTTTAAGGGACTTTGAAAAAATTTCAACTGGAATTTTAGTCATTTTTTTATGTGAAATTGTAAACATGTGGACATGGATTTTGAAAATTCTAGAGAGAATTTTAAAAGCTTCAAGAGAATTTCAACAATTTTGAGAGGGATTTGAAAAGTTTCAATGGGAATGGGAAGAATTGGGACAAAAATTGGAAAACTTTTCAGGGACTTTGAAAAAATTTCAACTGGAATTTTAGCCATTTTTTTACGTGAAATTGTAAACATGTGGACATGGATTTTGAAAATTCTAGAGAGAATTTTAAAAGCTTCAACAGAATTTCAACAATTTTGAGAGGGATTTGAAAAGTTTCAATGGGAATGGGAAGAATTGGGACAAAAATTGGAAAATTTTTAAGGGACTTTGAAAAAATTTCAACCGGAATTTTAGCCATTTTTTGACGTGAAATTGTAAACATGTGGACATGGATTTTGAAAATTCTAGAGAGAATTTTAAAAGCTTCAAGAGAATTTCAACAATTTTGAGAGGGATTTGAAAAGTTTCAATGGGAATGGGAAGAATTGGGACAAAAATTGGAAAATTTTTAAGGGACTTTGAAAAAATTTCAACTGGAATTTTAGCCATTTTTTTACGTGAAATTGTAAACATGTGGACATGGATTTTGAAAATTCTAGAGAGAATTTTAAAAGCTTCAACAGAATTTCAACAATTTTGAGAGGGATTTGAAAAGTTTCAATGGGAATGGGAAGAATTGGGACAAAAATTGGAAAATTTTTAAGGGACTTTGAAAAAATTTCAACTGGAATTTTAGCCACTTTTTGACGTGAAATTGTAAACATGTGGACATGGATTTTGAAAATTCTAGAGAGAATTTTAAAAGCTTCAAGAGAATTTCAACAATTTTGAGAGGGATTTGAAAAGTTTCAATGGGAATGGGAAGAATTGGGACAAAAATTGGAAAATTTTTAAGGGACTTTGAAAAAATTTCAACTGGAATTTTAGCCATTTTTTGACGTGAAATTGTAAACATGTGGACATGGATTTTGAAAATTCTAGAGAGAATTTTAAAAGCTTCAACAGAATTTCAACAATTTTGAGAGGGATTTGAAAATTTTCAATGGGAATGGGAAGAATTGGGACAAAAATTGGAAAACTTTTAAGGGACTTAGAAAAAATTTCAACTGGAATTTTAGCAATTTTTTTACGTGAAATTGTAAACATGTGGACATGGATTTTGAAAATTCTAGAGAGAATTTTAAAAGCTTCAACAGAATTTCAACAATTTTGAGAGGGATTTGAAAAGTTTCAATGGGAATGGGAAGAATTGGGACAAAAATTGGAAAACTTTTAAGGGACTTTGAAAAAATTTCAACTGGAATTTTAGCCATTTTTTTATGTGAAATTATAAACATGTGGCCATGGATTTTGAAAATTCTAGAGAGAATTTTAAAAGCTTCAACAGAATTTCAACAATTTTGAGAGGGATTTGAAAAGTTTCAATGGGAATGGGAAGAATTGGGACAAAAATTGGAAAATTTTTAAGGGACTTTGAAAAAATTTCAACTGGAATTTTAGCCATTTTTTGACGTGAAATTGTAAACATGTGGACATGGATTTTGAAAATTCTAGAGAGAATTTTAAAAGCTTCAACAGAATTTCAACAATTTTGAGAGGGATTTGAAAAGTTTCAATGGGAATGGGAAGAATTGGGACAAAAATTGGAAAATTTTTAAGGGACTTTGAAAAAATTTCAACTGGAATTTTAGCCATTTTTTGACGTGAAATTGTAAACATGTGGACATGGATTTTGAAAATTCTAGAGAGAATTTTAAAAGCTTCAAGAGAATTTCAACAATTTTGAGAGGGATTTGAAAAGTTTCAATGGGAATGGGAAGAATTGGGACAAAAATTGGAAAATTTTTAAGGGACTTTGAAAAAATTTCAACTGGAATTTTAGCCATTTTTTGACGTGAAATTGTAAACATGTGGACATGGATTTTGAAAATTCTAGAGAGAATTTTAAAAGCTTCAAGAGAATTTCAACAATTTTGAGAGGGATTTGAAAAGTTTCAATGGGAATGGGAAGAATTGGGACAAAAATTGGAAAATTTTTCAGGGACTTTGAAAAAATTTCAACTGGAATTTTAGCATTTTTTTTTAATGTGAAATTGTAAACATGTGGACATGGATTTTGAAAATTCTAGAGAGAATTTTAAAAGCTTCAACAGAATTTCTACAATTTTGAGAGGGATTTGAAAAGTTTCAATGGGAATGGGAAGAATTGGGACAAAAATTGGAAAACTTTTAAGGGACTTTGAAAAAATTTCAACTGGAATTTTAGCCATTTTTTGACGTGAAATTGTAAACATGTGGCCATGGATTTTGAAAATTCTAGAGAGAATTTTTAAAGCTTCAAGAGAATTTCAACAATTTTGAGAAGGATTTGAAAAGTTTCAATGGGAATGGGAAGAATTGGGACAAAAATTGGAAAATTTTTAAGGGACTTTGAAAAAATTTCAACTGGAATTTTAGCAAATTTTATGTGAAATTGTAAACATGTGGACATGGATTTTGAAAATTCTAGAGAGAATTTTAAAAGCTTCAAGAGAATTTCAACAATTTTGAGAGGGATTTGAAAAGTTTCAATGGGAATGGGAAGAATTGGGACAAAAATTGGAAAATTTTTCAGGGACTTTGAAAAAATTTCAACCGGAATTTTAGCCATTTTTTGACGTGAAATTGTAAACATGTTGAAGTGGATTTTGAAAATTCTAGAGAGAATTTTAAAAGCTCCAACAGAATTTCAACAATTTTGAGAGGGATTTGAAAAGTTTCAATGGGAATGAGAAGAATTGGGACAAAAATTGGAAAATTTTTAAGGGACTTTGAAAAAATTTCAACTGGAATTTTAGCCATTTTTTTATGTGAAATTGTAAACATGTGGCCATGGATTTTGAAAATTCTAGAGAGAATTTTAAAAGCTTCAAGAGAATTTCAACAATTTTGAGAGGGATTTGAAAAGTTTCAATGGGAATGGGAAGAATTGGGACAAAAATTGGAAAATTTTTAAGGGACTTTGAAAAAATTTCAACTGGAATTTTAGCAATTTTTTGACGTGAAATTGTAAACATGTTGAAGTGGATTTTGAAAATTCTAGAGAGAATTTTAAAAGCTTCAAGAGAATTTCAACAGTTTTGAGAGGGATTTGAAAAGTTTCAATGGGAATGGGAAGAATTGGGACAAAAATTGGAAAACTTTTCAGGGACTTTGAAAAAATTTCAACTGGAATTTTAGCCATTTTTTTACGTGAAATTGTAAACATGTGGACATGGATTTTGAAAATTCTAGAGAGAATTTTAAAAGCTTCAACAGAATTTCAACAATTTTGAGAGGGATTTGAAAAGTTTCAATGGGAATGGGAAGAATTGGGACAAAAATTGGAAAATTTTTAAGGGACTTTGAAAAAATTTCAACTGGAATTTTAGCCATTTTTTGACGTGAAATTGTAAACATGTGGACATGGATTTTGAAAATTCTAGAGAGAATTTTAAAAGCTTCAACAGAATTTCAACAATTTTGAGAGGGATTTGAAAAGTTTCAATGGGAATGGGAAGAATTGGGACAAAATTGGAAAATTTTTAAGGGACTTTGAAAAAATTTCAACTGGAATTTTAGCATTTTTTTAATGTGAAATTGTAAACATGTGGACATGGATTTTGAAAATTCTAGAGAGAATTTTAAAAGCTTCAACAGAATTTGAACAATTTTGAGAGGGATTTGAAAAGTTTCAATGGGAATGGGAAGAATTGGGACAAAAATTGGAAAATTTTTAAGGGACTTTGAAAAAATTTCAACTGAAATTTTAGCCATTTTTTTATTTGAAATTGTAAACATGTGGACATGGATTTTGAAAATTCTAGAGAGAATTTTAAAAGCTTCAACAGAATTTCAACAATTTTGAGAGGGATTTGAAAAGTTTCAATGGGAATGGGAAGAATTGGGACAAAAATTGGAAAATTTTTAAGGGACTTTGAAAAAATTTCAACTGGAATTTTAGCATTTTTTTAATGTGAAATTGTAAACATGTGGACATGGATTTTGAAAATTCTAGAGAGAATTTTAAAAGCTTCAAGAGAATTTCAACAATTTTGAGAGGGATTTGAAAAGTTTCAATGGGAATGGGAAGAATTGGGACAAAAATTGGAAAATTTTTAAGGGACTTTGAAAAAATTTCAACTGGAATTTTAGCCATTTTTTGACGTGAAATTGTAAACATGTGGACATGGATTTTGAAAATTCTAGAGAGAATTTTAAAAGCTTCAACAGAATTTCAACAATTTTGAGAGGGATTTGAAAAGTTTCAATGGGAATGGGAAGAATTGGGACAAAAATTGGAAAATTTTTAAGGGACTTTGAAAAAATTTCAACTGGAATTTTAGCCATTTTTTGACGTGAAATTGTAAACATGTGGACATGGATTTTGAAAATTCTAGAGAGAATTTTAAAAGTTTCAACAGAATTTCAACAATTTTGAGAGGGATTTGAAAAGTTTCAATGGGAATGGGAAGAATTGGGACAAAAATTGGAAAATTTTTAAGGGACTTTGAAAAAATTTCAACTGGAATTTTAGCCATTTTTTGACGTGAAATTGTAAACATGTGGACATGGATTTTGAAAATTCTAGAGAGAATTTTAAAAGCTTCAAGAGAATTTCAACAATTTTGAGAGGGATTTGAAAAGTTTCAATGGGAATGGGAAGAATTGGGACAAAAATTGGAAAATTTTTCAGGGACTTTGAAAAAATTTCAACTGGAATTTTAGCATTTTTTTAATGTGAAATTGTAAACATGTGGACATGGATTTTGAAAATTCTAGAGAGAATTTTAAAAGCTTCAACAGAATTTCTACAATTTTGAGAGGGATTTGAAAAGTTTCAATGGGAATGGGAAGAATTGGGACAAAAATTGGAAAATTTTTAAGGGACTTTGAAAAAATTTCAACTGGAATTTTAGCCATTTTTTGACGTGAAATTGTAAACATGTGGCCATGGATTTTGAAAATTCTAGAGAGAATTTTTAAAGCTTCAAGAGAATTTCTACAATTTTGAGAAGGATTTGAAAAGTTTCAATGGGAATGGGAAGAATTGGGACAAAAATTGGAAAATTTTTAAGGGACTTTGAAAAAATTTCAACTGGAATTTTAGCAAATTTTATGTGAAATTGTAAACATGTGGACATGGATTTTGAAAATTCTAGAGAGAATTTTAAAAGCTTCAAGAGAATTTCAACAATTTTGAGAGGGATTTGAAAAGTTTCAATGGGAATGGGAAGAATTGGGACAAAAATTGGAAAATTTTTCAGGGACTTTGAAAAAATTTCAACTGGAATTTTAGCCATTTTTTGACGTGAAATTATAAACATGTTGAAGTGGATTTTGAAAATTCTAGAGAGAATTTTAAAAGCTCCAACAGAATTTCAACAATTTTGAGAGGGATTTGAAAAGTTTCAATGGGAATGAGAAGAATTGGGACAAAAATTGGAAAATTTTTAAGGGACTTTGAAAAAATTTCAACTGGAATTTTAGCCATTTTTTTATGTGAAATTGTAAACATGTGGACACGGATTTTGAAAATTCTAGAGAGAATTTTAAAAGCTTCAAGAGAATTTCAACAATTTTGAGAGGGATTTGAAAAGTTTCAATGGGAATGGGAAGAATTGGGACAAAAATTGGAAAATTTTTCAGGGACTTTGAAAAAATTTCAACTGGAATTTTAGCCATTTTTTGACGTGAAATTGTAAACATGTTGAAGTGGATTTTGAAAATTCTAGAGAGAATTTTAAAAGCTTCAAGAGAATTTCAACAGTTTTGAGAGGGATTTGAAAAGTTTCAATGGGAATGGGAAGAATTGGGACAAAAACTGGAAAACTTTTCAGGGACTTTGAAAAAATTTCAACTGGAATTTTAGCCATTTTTTTACGTGAAATTGTAAACATGTGGACATGGATTTTGAAAATTCTAGAGAGAATTTTAAAAGCTTCAACAGAATTTCAACAATTTTGAGAGGGATTTGAAAAGTTTCAATGGGAATGGGAAGAATTGGGACAAAAATTGGAAAATTTTTAAGGGACTTTGAAAAAATTTCAACTGGAATTTTAGCCATTTTTTTACGTGAAATTGTAAACATGTGGACATGGATTTTGAAAATTCTAGAGAGAATTTTAAAAGCTTCAAGAGAATTTCAACAATTTTGAGAGGGATTTGAAAAGTTTCAATGGGAATGGGAAGAATTGGGACAAAAATTGGAAAATTTTTAAGGGACTTTGAAAAAATTTCAACTGGAATTTTAGCCATTTTTTGACGTGAAATTGTAAACATGTGGACATGGATTTTGAAAATTCTAGAGAGAATTTTAAAAGTTTCAACAGAATTTCAACAATTTTGAGAGGGATTTGAAAAGTTTCAATGGGAATGGGAAGAATTGGGACAAAAATTGGAAAACTTTTAAGGGACTTTGAAAAAATTTCAACTGGAATTTTAGCCATTTTTTGACGTGAAATTGTAAACATGTGGCCATGGATTTTGAAAATTCTAGAGAGAATTTTAAAAGCTTCAAGAGAATTTCAACAATTTTGAGAGGGATTTGAAAAGTTTCAATGGGAATGGGAAGAATTGGGACAAAAATTGGAAAATTTTTAAGGGACTTTGAAAAAATTTCAACTGGAATTTTAGCCATTTTTTGACGTGAAATTGTAAACATGTGGACATGGATTTTGAAAATTCTAGAGAGAATTTTAAAAGCTTCAAGAGAATTTCAACAATTTTGAGAGGGATTTGAAAAGTTTCAATGGGAATGGGAAGAATTGGGACAAAAATTGGAAAATTTTTAAGGGACTTTGAAAAAATTTCAACTGGAATTTTAGCCATTTTTTGACGTGAAATTGTAAACATGTGGCCATGGATTTTGAAAATTCTAGAGAGAATTTTAAAAGCTTCAAGAGAATTTCTACAATTTTGAGAGGGATTTGAAAACTTTCAATGGGAATGGGAAGAATTGGGACAAAAATTGGAAAACTTTTAAGGGACTTTGAAAAAATTTCAACTGGAATTTTAGCCATTTTTTTAAGTGAAATTGTAAACATGTGGCCATGGATTTTGAAAATTCTAGAGAGAATTTTAAAAGCTTCAAGAGAATTTCAACAATTTTGAGAGGGATTTGAAAAGTTTCAATGGGAATGGGAAGAATTGGGACAAAAATTGGAAAATTTTTAAGGGACTTTGAAAAAATTTCAACTGGAATTTTAGCCATTTTTTGACGTGAAATTGTAAACATGTGGACATGGATTTTGAAAATTCTAGAGAGAATTTTAAAAGCTTCAAGAGAATTTCAACAATTTTGAGAGGGATTTGAAAAGTTTCAATGGGAATGGGAAGAATTGGGACAAAAATTGGAAAATTTTTCAGGGACTTTGAAAAAATTTCAACTGGAATTTTAGCATTTTTTTTAATGTGAAATTGTAAACATGTGGACATGGATTTTGAAAATTCTAGAGAGAATTTTAAAAGCTTCAAGAGAATTTCTACAATTTTGAGAGGGATTTGAAAAGTTTCAATGGGAATGGGAAGAATTGGGACAAAAATTGGAAAATTTTTAAGGGACTTTGAAAAAATTTCAACTGGAATTTTAGCCATTTTTTGACGTGAAATTGTAAACATGTGGCCATGGATTTTGAAAATTCTAGAGAGAATTTTAAAAGCTTCAAGAGAATTTCTACATTTTTGAGAGGGATTTGAAAACTTTCAATGGGAATGGGAAGAATTGGGACAAAAATTGGAAAATTTTTAAGGGACTTTGAAAAAATTTCAACTGGAATTTTAGCAAATTTTATGTGAAATTGTAAACATGTGGACATGGATTTTGAAAATTCTAGAGAGAATTTTAAAAGCTTCAAGAGAATTTCAACAATTTTGAGAGGGATTTGAAAAGTTTCAATGGGAATGGGAAGAATTGGGACAAAAATTGGAAAATTTTTCAGGGACTTTGAAAAAATTTCAACTGGAATTTTAGCCATTTTTTGACGTGAAATTGTAAACATGTTGAAGTGGATTTTGAAAATTCTAGAGAGAATTTTAAAAGCTCCAACAGAATTTCAACAATTTTGAGAGGGATTTGAAAAGTTTCAATGGGAATGAGAAGAATTGGGACAAAAATTGGAAAATTTTTAAGGGACTTTGAAAAAATTTCAACTGGAATTTTAGCCATTTTTTTATGTGAAATTGTAAACATGTGGACATGGATTTTGAAAATTCTAGAGAGAATTTTAAAAGCTTCAACAGAATTTCAACAATTTTGAGAGGGATTTGAAAAGTTTCAATGGGAATGGGAAGAATTGGGACAAAAATTGGAAAATTTTTAAGGGACTTTGAAAAAATTTCAACTGGAATTTTAGCCATTTTTTGACGTGAAATTGTAAACATGTTGAAGTGGATTTTGAAAATTCTAGAGAGAATTTTAAAAGCTTCAAGAGAATTTCAACAGTTTTGATAGGGATTTGAAAAGTTTCAATGGGAATGGGAAGAATTGGGACAAAAATTGGAAAACTTTTCAGGGACTTTGAAAAAATTTCAACTGGAATTTTAGCCATTTTTTTACGTGAAATTGTAAACATGTGGACATGGATTTTGAAAATTCTAGAGAGAATTTTAAAAGCTTCAACAGAATTTCAACAATTTTGAGAGGGATTTGAAAAGTTTCAATGGGAATGGGAAGAATTGGGACAAAAATTGGAAAATTTTTAAGGGACTTTGAAAAAATTTCAACTGGAATTTTAGCATTTTTTTTATGTGAAATTGTAAACATGTGGCCATGGATTTTGAAAATTCTAGAGAGAATTTTAAAAGCTTCAAGAGAATTTCAACAATTTTGAGAGGGATTTGAAAAATTTCAATGGGAATGGGAAGAATTGGGACAAAAATTGGAAAATTTTTCAGGGACTTTGAAAAAATTTCAACTGGAATTTTAGCCATTTTTTGACGTGAAATTGTAAACATGTTGAAGTGGATTTTGAAAATTCTAGAGAGAATTTTAAAAGCTCCAACAGAATTTCAACAATTTTGAGAGGGATTTGAAAAGTTTCAATGGGAATGAGAAGAATTGGGACAAAAATTGGAAAATTTTTAAGGGACTTTGAAAAAATTTCAACTGGAATTTTAGCCATTTTTTTATGTGAAATTGTAAACATGTGGACATGGATTTTGAAAATTCTAGAGAGAATTTTAAAAGCTTCAACAGAATTTCAACAATTTTGAGAGGGATTTGAAAAGTTTCAATGGGAATGGGAAGAATTGGGACAAAAATTGGAAAATTTTTAAGGGACTTTGAAAAAATTTCAACTGGAATTTTAGCCATTTTTTGACGTGAAATTGTAAACATGTTGAAGTGGATTTTGAAAATTCTAGAGAGAATTTTAAAAGCTTCAAGAGAATTTCAACAGTTTTGATAGGGATTTGAAAAGTTTCAATGGGAATGGGAAGAATTGGGACAAAAATTGGAAAACTTTTCAGGGACTTTGAAAAAATTTCAACTGGAATTTTAGCCATTTTTTTACGTGAAATTGTAAACATGTGGACATGGATTTTGAAAATTCTAGAGAGAATTTTAAAAGCTTCAACAGAATTTCAACAATTTTGAGAGGGATTTGAAAAGTTTCAATGGGAATGGGAAGAATTGGGACAAAAATTGGAAAATTTTTAAGGGACTTTGAAAAAATTTCAACTGGAATTTTAGCATTTTTTTTATGTGAAATTGTAAACATGTGGCCATGGATTTTGAAAATTCTAGAGAGAATTTTAAAAGCTTCAAGAGAATTTCAACAATTTTGAGAGGGATTTGAAAAATTTCAATGGGAATGGGAAGAATTGGGACAAAAATTGGAAAATTTTTAAAGGACTTTGAAAAAATTTCAACTGGAATTTTAGCCATTTTTTTATGTGAAATTGTAAACATGTGGACATGGATTTTGAAAATTCTAGAGAGAATTTTAAAAGTTTCAACAGAATTTCAACAATTTTGAGAGGGATTTGAAAAGTTTCAATGGGAATGGGAAGAATTGGGACAAAAATTGGAAAACTTTTAAGGGACTTTGAAAAAATTTCAACTGGAATTTTAGCCATTTTTTGACGTGAAATTGTAAACATGTGGACATGGATTTTGAAAATTCTAGAGAGAATTTTAAAAGCTTCAAGAGAATTTCAACAATTTTGAGAGGGATTTGAAAAGTTTCAATGGGAATGGGAAGAATTGGGACAAAAATTGGAAAAATTTTCAGGGACTTTGAAAAAATTTCAACTGGAATTTTAGCATTTTTTTTAATGTGAAATTGTAAACATGTGGCCATGGATTTTGAAAATTCTAGAGAGAATTTTAAAAGCTTCAACAGAATTTCTACAATTTTGAGAGGGATTTGAAAAGTTTCAATGGGAATGGGAAGAATTGGGACAAAAATTGGAAAATTTTTAAGGGACTTTGAAAAAATTTCAACTGGAATTTTAGCCATTTTTTGACGTGAAATTGTAAACATGTGGACATGGATTTTGAAAATTCTAGAGAGAATTTTAAAAGCTTCAACAGAATTTCAACAATTTTGAGAGGGATTTGAAAAGTTTCAATGGGAATGGGAAGAATTGGGACAAAAATTGGAAAATTTTTAAGGGACTTTGAAAAAATTTCAACTGGAATTTTAGCCATTTTTTGACGTGAAATTGTAAACATGTGGACATGGATTTTGAAAATTCTAGAGAGAATTTTAAAAGCTTCAAGAGAATTTCAACAATTTTGAGAGGGATTTGAAAAGTTTCAATGGGAATGGGAAGAATTGGGACAAAAATTGGAAAATTTTTAAGGGACTTTGAAAAAATTTCAACTGGAATTTTAGCCATTTTTTGACGTGAAATTGTAAACATGTGGACATGGATTTTGAAAATTCTAGAGAGAATTTTAAAAGCTTCAAGAGAATTTCAACAATTTTGAGAGGGATTTGAAAACTTTCAATGGGAATGGGAAGAATTGGGACAAAAATTGGAAAACTTTTAAGGGACTTTGAAAAAATTTCAACTGGAATTTTAGCCATTTTTTTAAGTGAAATTGTAAACATGTGGCCATGGATTTTGAAAATTCTAGAGAGAATTTTAAAAGCTTCAAGAGAATTTCAACAATTTTGAGAGGGATTTGAAAAGTTTCAATGGGAATGGGAAGAATTGGGACAAAAATTGGAAAATTTTTAAGGGACTTTGAAAAAATTTCAACTGGAATTTTAGCCATTTTTTGACGTGAAATTGTAAACATGTGGACATGGATTTTGAAAATTCTAGAGAGAATTTTAAAAGCTTCAAGAGAATTTCAACAATTTTGAGAGGGATTTGAAAAGTTTCAATGGGAATGGGAAGAATTGGGACAAAAATTGGAAAATTTTTCAGGGACTTTGAAAAAATTTTAACTGGAATTTTAGCATTTTTTTTAATGTGAAATTGTAAACATGTGGACATGGATTTTGAAAATTCTAGAGAGAATTTTAAAAAGCTTCAAGAGAATTTCTACAATTTTGAGAGGGATTTGAAAAGTTTCAATGGGAATGGGAAGAATTGGGACAAAAATTGGAAAATTTTTAAGGGACTTTGAAAAAATTTCAACTGGAATTTTAGCCATTTTTTGACGTGAAATTGTAAACATGTGGCCATGGATTTTGAAAATTCTAGAGAGAATTTTAAAAGCTTCAACAGAATTTCTACAATTTTGAGAGGGATTTGAAAACTTTCAATGGGAATGGGAAGAATTGGGACAAAAATTGGAAAATTTTTAAGGGACTTTGAAAAAATTTCAACTGGAATTTTAGCCATTTTTTGACGTGAAATTGTAAACATGTGGCCATGGATTTTGAAAATTCTAGAGAGAATTTTAAAAGCTTCAAGAGAATTTCTACAATTTTGAGAGGGATTTGAAAACTTTCAATGGGAATGGGAAGAATTGGGACAAAAATTGGAAAACTTTTAAGGGACTTTGAAAAAATTTCAACTGGAATTTTAGCCATTTTTTTAAGTGAAATTGTAAACATGTGGCCATGGATTTTGAAAATTCTAGAGAGAATTTTAAAAGCTTCAAGAGAATTTCAACAATTTTGAGAGGGATTTGAAAAGTTTCAATGGGAATGGGAAGAATTGGGACAAAAATTGGAAAATTTTTAAGGGACTTTGAAAAAATTTCAACTGGAATTTTAGCCATTTTTTGACGTGAAATTGTAAACATGTGGACATGGATTTTGAAAATTCTAGAGAGAATTTTAAAAGCTTCAACAGAATTTCAACAATTTTGAGAGGGATTTGAAAAGTTTCAATGGGAATGGGAAGAATTGGGACAAAAATTGGAAAATTTTTCAGGGACTTTGAAAAAATTTCAACTGGAATTTTAGCATTTTTTTTAATGTGAAATTGTAAACATGTGGACATGGATTTTGAAAATTCTAGAGAGAATTTTAAAAGCTTCAAGAGAATTTCTACAATTTTGAGAGGGATTTGAAAAGTTTCAATGGGAATGGGAAGAATTGGGACAAAAATTGGAAAATTTTTAAGGGACTTTGAAAAAATTTCAACTGGAATTTTAGCCATTTTTTGACGTGAAATTGTAAACATGTGGCCATGGATTTTGAAAATTCTAGAGAGAATTTTAAAAGCTTCAACAGAATTTCTACAATTTTGAGAGGGATTTGAAAAGTTTCAATGGGAATGGGAAGAATTGGGACAAAAATTGGAAAATTTTTAAGGGACTTTGAAAAAATTTCAACTGGAATTTTAGCAAATTTTATGTGAAATTGTAAACATGTGGACATGGATTTTGAAAATTCTAGAGAGAATTTTAAAAGCTTCAAGAGAATTTCAACAATTTTGAGAGGGATTTGAAAAGTTTCAATGGGAATGGGAAGAATTGGGACAAAAATTGGAAAATTTTTAAGGGACTTTGAAAAAATTTCAACTGGAATTTTAGCCATTTTTTGACGTGAAATTGTAAACATGTTGAAGTGGATTTTGAAAATTCTAGAGAGAATTTTAAAAGCTCCAACAGAATTTCAACAATTTTGAGAGGGATTTGAAAAGTTTCAATGGGAATGAGAAGAATTGGGACAAAAATTGGAAAATTTTTAAGGGACTTTGAAAAAATTTCAACTGGAATTTTAGCCATTTTTTTATGTGAAATTGTAAACATGTGGACATGGATTTTGAAAATTCTAGAGAGAATTTTAAAAGCTTCAACAGAATTTCAACAATTTTGAGAGGGATTTGAAAAGTTTCAATGGGAATGAGAAGAATTGGGACAAAAATTGGAAAATTTTTAAGGGACTTTGAAAAAATTTCAACTGGAATTTTAGCCATTTTTTGACGTGAAATTGTAAACATGTTGAAGTGGATTTTGAAAATTCTAGAGAGAATTTTAAAAGCTTCAAGAGAATTTCAACAGTTTTGATAGGGATTTGAAAAGTTTCAATGGGAATGGGAAGAATTGGGACAAAAATTGGAAAACTTTTCAGGGACTTTGAAAAAATTTCAACTGGAATTTTAGCCATTTTTTTACGTGAAATTGTAAACATGTGGACATGGATTTTGAAAATTCTAGAGAGAATTTTAAAAGCTTCAACAGAATTTCAACAATTTTGAGAGGGATTTGAAAAGTTTCAATGGGAATGGGAAGAATTGGGACAAAAATTGGAAAATTTTTAAGGGACTTTGAAAAAATTTCAACTGGAATTTTAGCCATTTTTTGACGTGAAATTGTAAACATGTTGAAGTGGATTTTGAAAATTCTAGAGAGAATTTAAAAGCTCCAACAGAATTTCAACAATTTTGATAGGGATTTGAAAAGTTTCAATGGGAATGAGAAGAATTGGGACAAAAATTGGAAAATTTTTAAGGGACTTTGAAAAAATTTCAACTGGAATTTTAGCCATTTTTTTATGTGAAATTGTAAACATGTGGACATGGATTTTGAAAATTCTAGAGAGAATTTTAAAAGCTTCAACAGAATTTCAACAATTTTGAGAGGGATTTGAAAAGTTTCAATGGGAATGGGAAGAATTGGG
>NW_028116532.1:0-38223 GCF_964273445.1 Streptopelia decaocto | reverse complement strand
GGAAAATTCTCTTGAAGCTTTAAAATTTCTCTCTAGAATTTTCAAAATCCATGGCCACATGTTTACAATTTCACATTAAAAAATTGCTAAAATTCCAGTTGAAATTTTTCAAAGTCCCTTAAAATTTTCCAATTTTTTGTCCCAATTCTTCCCATTCCCATTGAAACTTTTCAAATCCCTCTCAAAATTGTTGAAATTCTCTTGAAGCTTTTAAAATTCTCTCTAGAATTTTCAAAATCCATGTCCACATGTTTACAATTTCACGTCAAAAAATTGCTAAAATTCCAGTTTGAAATTTTTTCAAAGTCCCTTAAAAATTTTCCAATTTTTGTCCCAATTCTTCCCATTCCCATTGAAACTTTTCAAATCCCTCTCAAAATTGTTGAAATTCTGTTGAAGCTTTTAAAATTCTCTCTAGAATTTTCAAAATCCATGTCCACATGTTTACAATTTTCACGTCAAAAAAAATGGCTAAAAATTTCCAGTTGAAATTTTTTCAAAGTCCCTTAAAAATTTTCCAATTTTTGTCCCAATTCTTCCCATTCCCATTGAAACTTTTCAAATCCCTCTCAAAATTGTTGAAATTCTCTTGAAGCTTTTAAAATTCTCTCTAGAATTTTCAAAATCCATGTCCACATGTTTACAATTTCACGTCAAAAAATGGCTAAAATTCCAGTTGAAATTTTTTCAAAGTCCCTTAAAAATTTTCCAATTTTTGTCCCAATTCTTCCCATTCCCATTGAAACTTTTCAAATCCCTCTCAAAATTGTTGAAATTCTCTTGAAGCTTTTAAAATTCTCTCTAGAATTTTCAAAATCCACTTCAACATGTTTACAATTTCACGTCAAAAAATGGCTAAAATTCCAGTTGAAATTTTTTCAAAGTCCCTTAAAAATTTTCCAATTTTTGTCCCCAATTCTTCCCATTCCCATTGAAACTTTTCAAATCCCTCTCAAAATTGTTGAAATTCTCTTGAAGCTTTTAAAAATTCTCTCTAGAATTTTCAAAATCCATGTCCACATGTTTACAATTTCACGTCAAAAAATGGCTAAAATTCCAGTTGAATTTTTTTCAAAGTCCCTTAAAAATTTTCCAATTTTTGTCCAATTCTTCCCATTCCCATTGAAACTTTTCAAATCCCTCTCAAAATTGTTGAAATTCTCTTGAAGCTTTTAAAATTCTCTCTAGAATTTTCAAAATCCATGGCCACATGTTTACAATTTCACGTCAAAAAATGGCTAAAATTCCAGTTGAAATTTTTTTCAAAGTCCCTTAAAAATTTTCCAATTTTTGTCCCAATTCTTCCCATTCCCATTGAAACTTTTCAAATCCCTCTCAAAATTGTTGAAATTCTCTTGAAGCTTTTAAAATTCTCTCTAGAATTTTCAAAATCCATGTCCACATGTTTACAATTTCACATTAAAAAATTGCTAAAATTCCAGTTGAAATTTTTTCAAAGTCCCTTAAAAATTTTCCAATTTTTGTCCCAATTCTTCCCATTCCCATTGAAACTTTTCAAATCCCTCTCAAATTGTTGAAATTCTGTTGAAGCTTTTAAATTCTCTCTAGAATTTTCAAAATCCATGTCCCACATGTTTACAATTTCACGTCAAAAAATGGCTAAAATTCCAGTTGAAATTTTTTTCAAAGTCCCTGAAAAATTTTCCAATTTTTGTCCCAATACTTCCCATTCCCCATTGAAACTTTTCAAATCCCTCTCAAAATTGTTGAAATTCTGTTGAAGCTTTTAAATTCTCTCTAGAATTTTCAAAATCCATGTCCACATGTTTACAATTTCACGTCAAAAAATGGCTAAAATTCCAGTTGAAATTTTTCAAAGTCCCTTAAAAATTTTCCCATTTTTTGTCCCAATTCTTCCCATTCCCATTGAAACTTTTCAAATCCCTCTCAAAATTGTTGAAATTCTCTTGAAGCTTTTAAAATTCTCTCTAGAATTTTCAAAATCCATGGCCACATGTTTACAATTTCACGTCAAAAAATGGCTAAAATTCCAGTTGAAATTTTTTCAAAGTCCCTGAAAAAATTTTCCCATTTTTGTCCCAATTCTTCCCATTCCCATTGAAACTTTTCAAATCCCTCTCAAAATTGTTGAAATTCTCTTGAAGCTTTTAAAATTCTCTCTAGAATTTTCAAAATCCATGGCCACATGTTTACAATTTCACATTAAAAAATTGCTAAAATTCCAGTTGAAATTTTTTCAAAGTCCCTTAAAAATTTTCCAATTTTTGTCCCAATTCTTCCCATTCCCATTGAAACTTTTCAAATCCCTCTCAAAATTGTTGAAATTCTCTTGAAGCTTTTAAAATTCTCTCTAGAATTTTCAAAATCCATGTCCACATGTTTACAATTTCACGTCAAAAAATGGCTAAATTCCAGTTGAATTTTTTTCAAAGTCCCTTCAAAATTTTCCAATTTTTGTCCCAATTCTTCCCATTCCCATTGAAACTTTTCAAATCCCTCTCAAAATTGTTGAAATTCTGTTGAAGCTTTTAAAATTCTCTCTAGAATTTTCAAAATCCATGTCCACATGTTTACAATTTCACGTCAAAAAATGGCTAAAATTCCAGTTGAAATTTTTTCAAAGTCCCTTAAAAATTTTCCAATTTTTGTCCCAATTCTTCCCATTCCCATTGAAAACTTTTTCAAATCCCTCTCAAAAATTGTTTGAAATTCTCTTGAAGCTTTTAAAATTCTCTCTAGAATTTTCAAAATCCATGGCCACATGTTTACAATTTCACGTCAAAAAATGGCTAAAATTCCAGTTGAAATTTTTTCAAAGTCCCTTAAAAATTTTCCAATTTTTGTCCCAATTCTTCCCATTCCCATTGAAACTTTTCAAATCCCTCTCAAAATTGTTGAAATCTCTCTTGAAGCTTTTAAAATTCTCTCTAGAATTTTCAAAATCCACTTCAACATGTTTTACAATTTTCACGTCAAAAAAATTGCTGAAATTCCAGTTGAAATTTTTTCAAAGTCCCTTAAAAATTTTCCCATTTTTGTCCCAATTCTTCCCATTCCCATGGAAACTTTTCAAATCCCTCTCAAAATTGTTGAAATTCTCTTGAAGCTTTTAAAATTCTCTCTAGAATTTTCAAAATCCATGTCCACATGTTTACAATTTCACGTCAAAAAATGGCTAAAATTCCAGTTGAAATTTTTTCAAAGTCCCTTAAAAATTTTCCCATTTTTGTCCCAATTCTTCCCATTCCCATTGAAACTTTTCAGATCCCTCTCAAAATTGTTGAAATTCTGTTGAAGCTTTTAAAATTCTCTCTAGAATTTTCAAAATCCATGTCCACATGTTTACAATTTCACGTCAAAAAATTGCTAAAATTCCAGTTGAAATTTTTTCAAAGTCCCTTAAAAATTTTCCAAGTTTTGTCCCAATTCTTCCCATTCCCATTGAAACTTTTCAAATCCCTCTCAAAGTTGTTGAAAATTCTCTTGAAGCTTTTTAAAATTCTCTCTAGAATTTTCAAAATCCATGGCCACATGTTTACAATTTCACGTCAAAAAATGGCTAAAATTCCAGTTGAAATTTTTTCAAAGTCCCTTAAAAATTTTCCAATTTTTGTCCAATTCTTCCCATTCCCATTGAAACTTTTCAAATCCCTCTCAAAGTGTTGAAATTCTGTTGAAGCTTTTAAAATTCTCTCTAGAATTTTCAAAATCCATGGCCACATGTTTACAATTTCACGTCAAAAAATGGCTAAAATTCCAGTTGAAATTTTTTCAAAGTCCCTTAAAAATTTTCCAATTTTTGTCCCAATTCTTCCCATTCCCATTGAAACTTTTCAAATCCCTCTCAAATTGTTGAAATTCTGTTGAAGCTTTTAAAATTCTCTCTAGAATTTTCAAAATCCATGTCCACATGTTTACAATTTCACATCAAAAAATGCTAAAATTCCAGTTGAAATTTTTTCAAAGTCCTTAAAAATTTTCCAATTTTTGTCCCAATTCTTCCCATTCCCATTGAAACTTTTCAAATCCCTCTCAAAATTGTTGAAATTCTGTTGAAGCTTTTAAAATTCTCTCTAGAATTTTCAAAAATCCATGTCCACATGTTTACAATTTCACGTCAAAAAATTGCTAAAATTCCAGTTGAAATTTTTTCAAAGTCCCTTAAAAATTTTCCAATTTTTGTCCCAATTCTTCCCATTCCCATTGAAACTTTTCAAATCCCTCTCAAAATTGTTGAAATTCTGTTGAAGCTTTTAAAATTCTCTCTAGAATTTTCAAAATCCATGGCCACATGTTTACAATTTCACGTCAAAAAATGGCTAAAATTCCAGTTGAAATTTTTTCAAAGTCCCTTAAAAATTTTCCAATTTTTGTCCCAATTCTTCCCATTCCCATTGAAACTTTTCAAATCCCTCTCAAAATTGTTGAAATTCTCTTGAAGCTTTTAAAATTCTCTCTAGAATTTTCAAAATCCATGGCCACATGTTTACAATTTCACGTCAAAAAATGGCTAAAATTCCAGTTGAAATTTTTTCAAAGTCCCTTAAAAATTTTCCAATTTTTGTCCCAATTCTTCCCATTCCCATTGAAACTTTTCAAATCCCTCTCAAAATTGTTGAAATTCTCTTGAAGCTTTTAAAATTCTCTCTAGAATTTTCAAAATCCACTTCAACATGTTTACAATTTCACGTCAAAAAATTGCTGAAATTCCAGTTGAAATTTTTCAAAGTCCCTTAAAAATTTTCCCATTTTTGTCCCAATTCTTCCCATTCCCATGGAAACTTTTCAAATCCCTCTCAAAATTGTTGAAATTCTCTTGAAGCTTTTAAAATTCTCTCTAGAATTTTCAAAATCCATGTCCACATGTTTACAATTTCACGTCAAAAAATGGCTAAAATTCCAGTTGAAATTTTTTCAAAGTCCCTTAAAAATTTTCCCATTTTTGTCCCAATTCTTCCCATTCCCATTGAAACTTTTCAGATCCCTCTCAAAATTGTTGAAATTCTGTTGAAGCTTTTAAAATTCTCTCTAGAATTTTCAAAATCCATGTCCACATGTTTACAATTTCACGTCAAAAAATTGCTAAAATTCCAGTTGAAATTTTTTCAAAGTCCCTTAAAAATTTTCCAAGTTTTGTCCCAATTCTTCCCATTCCCATTGAAACTTTTCAAATCCCTCTCAAAGTTGTTGAAATTCTCTTGAAGCTTTTAAAATTCTCTCTAGAATTTTCAAAATCCATGGCCACATGTTTACAATTTCACGTCAAAAAATGGCTAAAATTCCAGTTGAAATTTTTTCAAAGTCCCTTAAAAATTTTCCAATTTTTGTCCCAATTCTTCCCATTCCCATTGAAACTTTTCAAATCCCTCTCAAAAGTGTTGAAATTCTGTTGAAGCTTTTAAAATTCTCTCTAGAATTTTCAAAATCCATGGCCACATGTTTACAATTTCACGTCAAAAAATGGCTAAAATTCCAGTTGAAATTTTTTCAAAGTCCCTTAAAAATTTTCCAATTTTTGTCCCAATTCTTCCCATTCCCATTGAAACTTTTCAAATCCCTCTCAAAATTGTTGAAATTCTGTTGAAGCTTTTAAAATTCTCTCTAGAATTTTCAAAATCCATGTCCACATGTTTACAATTTCACATCAAAAAAATGCTAAAATTCCAGTTGAAATTTTTTCAAAGTCCCTTAAAAATTTTCCAATTTTTGTCCCAATTCTTCCCATTCCCATTGAAACTTTTCAAATCCCTCTCAAAATTGTTGAAATTCTGTTGAAGCTTTTAAAATTCTCTCTAGAATTTTCAAAATCCATGTCCACATGTTTACAATTTCACGTCAAAAAATTGCTAAAATTCCAGTTGAAATTTTTTCAAAGTCCCTTAAAAATTTTCCAATTTTTGTCCCAATTCTTCCCATTCCCATTGAAACTTTTCAAATCCCTCTCAAAATTGTTGAAATTCTGTTGAAGCTTTTAAAATTCTCTCTAGAATTTTCAAAATCCATGGCCACATGTTTACAATTTCACGTCAAAAAATGGCTAAAATTCCAGTTGAAATTTTTTCAAAGTCCCTTAAAAATTTTCCAATTTTTGTCCCAATTCTTCCCATTCCCATTGAAACTTTTCAAATCCCTCTCAAAATTGTTGAAATTCTCTTGAAGCTTTTAAAATTCTCTCTCGAATTTTCAAAATCCATGTCCACATGTTTACAATTTCATGTAAAAAAATGGCTAAAATTCCAGTTGAAATTTTTTCAAAGTCCCTTAAAAATTTTCCAATTTTTGTCCCAATTCTTCCCATTCCCATTGAAACTTTTCAAATCCCTCTCAAAATTGTTGAAATTCTCTTGAAGCTTTTAAAATTCTCTCTAGAATTTTCAAAATCCATGTCCACATGTTTACAATTTCACGTCAAAAAATGGCTAAAATTCCAGTTGAATTTTTTTCAAAGTCCCTTAAAAATTTTCCAATTTTTGTCCCAATTCTTCCCATTCCCATTGAAACTTTTCAAATCCCTCTCAAAATTGTTGAAATTCTCTTGAAGCTTTTAAAATTCTCTCTAGAATTTTCAAAATCCATGGCCACATGTTTACAATTTCACGTCAAAAAATGGCTAAAATTCCAGTTGAAATTTTTTCAAAGTCCCTTAAAAATTTTCCAATTTTTGTCCCAATTCTTCCCATTCCCATTGAAACTTTTCAAATCCCTCTCAAAATTGTTGAAATTCTCTTGAAGCTTTTAAAATTCTCTCTAGAATTTTCAAAATCCATGTCCACATGTTTACAATTTCACATTAAAAAATTGCTAAAATTCCAGTTGAAATTTTTTCAAAGTCCCTTAAAAATTTTCCAATTTTTGTCCCAATTCTTCCCATTCCCATTGAAACTTTTCAAATCCCTCTCAAAATTGTTGAAATTCTGTTGAAGCTTTTAAAATTCTCTCTAGAATTTTCAAAATCCATGTCCACATGTTTACAATTTCACGTCAAAAAATGGCTAAAATTCCAGTTGAAATTTTTTCAAAGTCCCTGAAAAATTTTCCAATTTTTGTCCCAATACTTCCCATTCCCATTGAAACTTTTCAAATCCCTCTCAAAATTGTTGAAATTCTGTTGAAGCTTTTAAAATTCTCTCTAGAATTTTCAAAATCCATGTCCACATGTTTACAATTTCACGTCAAAAAATGGCTAAAATTCCAGTTGAAATTTTTTCAAAGTCCCTTAAAAATTTTCCCATTTTTGTCCCAATTCTTCCCATTCCCATTGAAACTTTTCAAATCCCTCTCAAAATTGTTGAAATTCTCTTGAAGCTTTTAAAATTCTCTCTAGAATTTTCAAAATCCATGGCCACATGTTTACAATTTCACGTCAAAAAATGGCTAAAATTCCAGTTGAAATTTTTTCAAAGTCCCTGAAAAATTTTCCCATTTTTGTCCCAATTCTTCCCATTCCCATTGAAACTTTTCAAATCCCTCTCAAAATTGTTGAAATTCTCTTGAAGCTTTTAAAATTCTCTCTAGAATTTTCAAAATCCATGGCCACATGTTTACAATTTCACATTAAAAAATTGCTAAAATTCCAGTTGAAATTTTTTCAAAGTCCCTTAAAAATTTTCCAATTTTTGTCCCAATTCTTCCCATTCCCATTGAAACTTTTCAAATCCCTCTCAAAATTGTTGAAATTCTCTTGAAGCTTTTAAAATTCTCTCTAGAATTTTCAAAATCCATGTCCACATGTTTACAATTTCACGTCAAAAAATGGCTAAAATTCCAGTTGAATTTTTTTCAAAGTCCCTTCAAAATTTTCCAATTTTTGTCCCAATTCTTCCCATTCCCATTGAAACTTTTCAAATCCCTCTCAAAATTGTTGAAATTCTGTTGAAGCTTTTAAAATTCTCTCTAGAATTTTCAAAATCCATGTCCACATGTTTACAATTTCACGTCAAAAAATGGCTAAAATTCCAGTTGAAATTTTTTCAAAGTCCCTTAAAAATTTTCCAATTTTTGTCCCAATTCTTCCCATTCCCATTGAAACTTTTCAAATCCCTCTCAAAATTGTTGAAATTCTCTTGAAGCTTTTAAAATTCTCTCTAGAATTTTCAAAATCCATGGCCACATGTTTACAATTTCACGTCAAAAAATGGCTAAAATTCCAGTTGAAATTTTTTCAAAGTCCCTTAAAAATTTTCCAATTTTTGTCCCAATTCTTCCCATTCCCATTGAAACTTTTCAAATCCCTCTCAAAATTGTTGAAATTCTCTTGAAGCTTTTAAAATTCTCTCTAGAATTTTCAAAATCCACTTCAACATGTTTACAATTTCACGTCAAAAAATTGCTGAAATTCCAGTTGAAATTTTTTCAAAGTCCCTTAAAAATTTTCCCATTTTTGTCCCAATTCTTCCCATTCCCATGGAAACTTTTCAAATCCCTCTCAAAATTGTTGAAATTCTCTTGAAGCTTTTAAAATTCTCTCTAGAATTTTCAAAATCCATGTCCACATGTTTACAATTTCACGTCAAAAAATGGCTAAAATTCCAGTTGAAATTTTTTCAAAGTCCCTTAAAAATTTTCCCATTTTTGTCCCAATTCTTCCCATTCCCATTGAAACTTTTCAGATCCCTCTCAAAATTGTTGAAATTCTGTTGAAGCTTTTAAAATTCTCTCTAGAATTTTCAAAATCCATGTCCACATGTTTACAATTTCACGTCAAAAAATTGCTAAAATTCCAGTTGAAATTTTTTCAAAGTCCCTTAAAAATTTTCCAAGTTTTGTCCCAATTCTTCCCATTCCCATTGAAACTTTTCAAATCCCTCTCAAAGTTGTTGAAATTCTCTTGAAGCTTTTAAAATTCTCTCTAGAATTTTCAAAATCCATGGCCACATGTTTACAATTTCACGTCAAAAAATGGCTAAAATTCCAGTTGAAATTTTTTCAAAGTCCCTTAAAAATTTTCCAATTTTTGTCCCAATTCTTCCCATTCCCATTGAAACTTTTCAAATCCCTCTCAAAAGTGTTGAAATTCTGTTGAAGCTTTTAAAATTCTCTCTAGAATTTTCAAAATCCATGGCCACATGTTTACAATTTCACGTCAAAAAATGGCTAAAATTCCAGTTGAAATTTTTTCAAAGTCCCTTAAAAATTTTCCAATTTTTGTCCCAATTCTTCCCATTCCCATTGAAACTTTTCAAATCCCTCTCAAAATTGTTGAAATTCTGTTGAAGCTTTTAAAATTCTCTCTAGAATTTTCAAAATCCATGTCCACATGTTTACAATTTCACATCAAAAAAATGCTAAAATTCCAGTTGAAATTTTTTCAAAGTCCCTTAAAAATTTTCCAATTTTTGTCCCAATTCTTCCCATTCCCATTGAAACTTTTCAAATCCCTCTCAAAATTGTTGAAATTCTGTTGAAGCTTTTAAAATTCTCTCTAGAATTTTCAAAATCCATGTCCACATGTTTACAATTTCACGTCAAAAAATTGCTAAAATTCCAGTTGAAATTTTTTCAAAGTCCCTTAAAAATTTTCCAATTTTTGTCCCAATTCTTCCCATTCCCATTGAAACTTTTCAAATCCCTCTCAAAATTGTTGAAATTCTGTTGAAGCTTTTAAAATTCTCTCTAGAATTTTCAAAATCCATGGCCACATGTTTACAATTTCACGTCAAAAAATGGCTAAAATTCCAGTTGAAATTTTTTCAAAGTCCCTGAAAAATTTTCCAATTTTTGTCCCAATTCTTCCCATTCCCATTGAAACTTTTCAAATCCCTCTCAAAATTGTTGAAATTCTCTTGAAGCTTTAAAAATTCTCTCTAGAATTTTCAAAATCCATGGCCACATGTTTACAATTTCACATTAAAAAATTGCTAAAATTCCAGTTGAAATTTTTTCAAAGTCCCTTAAAAATTTTCCAATTTTTGTCCCAATTCTTCCCATTCCCATTGAAACTTTTCAAATCCCTCTCAAAATTGTTGAAATTCTGTTGAAGCTTTTAAAATTCTCTCTAGAATTTTCAAAATCCATGTCCACATGTTTACAATTTCACGTCAAAAAATGGCTAAAATTCCAGTTGAATTTTTTTCAAAGTCCCTTAAAAATTTTCCAATTTTTGTCCCAATTCTTCCCATTCCCATTGAAACTTTTCAAATCCCTCTCAAAATTGTTGAAATTCTGTTGAAGCTTTTAAAATTCTCTCTAGAATTTTCAAAATCCATGTCCACATGTTTACAATTTCACGTCAAAAAATGGCTAAAATTCCAGTTGAAATTTTTTCAAAGTCCCTTAAAAATTTTCCAATTTTTGTCCCAATTCTTCCCATTCCCATTGAAACTTTTCAAATCCCTCTCAAAATTGTTGAAATTCTCTTGAAGCTTTTAAAATTCTCTCTAGAATTTTCAAAATCCATGTCCACATGTTTACAATTTCACGTAAAAAAATGGCTAAAATTCCAGTTGAAATTTTTTCAAAGTCCCTTAAAAATTTTCCAATTTTTGTCCCAATTCTTCCCATTCCCATTGAAACTTTTCAAATCCCTCTCAAAATTGTTGAAATTCTCTTGAAGCTTTTAAAATTCTCTCTAGAATTTTCAAAATCCACTTCAACATGTTTACAATTTCACGTCAAAAAATTGCTGAAATTCCAGTTGAAATTTTTTTCAAAGTCCCTTAAAAATTTTCCAATTTTTGTCCCAATTCTTCCCATTCCCATTGAAACTTTTCAAATCCCTCTCAAAATTGTTGAAATTCTCTTGAAGCTTTTAAAATTCTCTCTAGAATTTTCAAAATCCATGTCCACATGTTTACAATTTCACGTCAAAAAATGGCTAAAATTCCAGTTGAAATTTTTTCAAAGTCCCTTAAAAATTTTCCCATTTTTGTCCCAATTCTTCCCATTCCCATGGAAACTTTTCAAATCCCTCTCAAAATTGTTGAAATTCTGTTGAAGCTTTTAAAATTCTGTCTAGAATTTTCAAAATCCATGTCCACATGTTTACAATTTCACGTCAAAAAATGGCTAAAATTCCAGTTGAAATTTTTTCAAAGTCCCTTAAAAATTTTCCAATTTTTGTCCCAATTCTTCCCATTCCCATTGAAACTTTTCAAATCCCTCTCAAAATTGTTGAAATTCTCTTGAAGCTTTTAAAATTCTCTCTAGAATTTTCAAAATCCATGTCCACATGTTTACAATTTCACGTAAAAAAATGGCTAAAATTCCAGTTGAAATTTTTTCAAAGTCCCTTAAAAATTTTCCAATTTTTGTCCCAATTCTTCCCATTCCCATTGAAACTTTTCAAATCCCTCTCAAAATTGTTGAAATTCTCTTGAAGCTTTTAAAATTCTCTCTAGAATTTTCAAAATCCATGTCCACATGTTTACAATTTCACGTCAAAAAATGGCTAAAATTCCAGTTGAAATTTTTTCAAAGTCCCTTAAAAATTTTCCAATTTTTGTCCCAATTCTTCCCATTCCCATTGAAACTTTTCAAATCCCTCTCAAAATTGTTGAAATTCTGTTGAAGCTTTTAAAATTCTCTCTAGAATTTTCAAAATCCATGTCCACATGTTTACAATTTCACGTAAAAAAATGGCTAAAATTCCAGTTGAAATTTTTTCAAAGTCCCTTAAAAATTTTCCCATTTTTGTCCCAATTCTTCCCATTCCCATTGAAACTTTTCAGATCCCTCTCAAAATTGTTGAAATTCTGTTGAAGCTTTTAAAATTCTCTCTAGAATTTTCAAAATCCATGTCCACATGTTTACAATTTCACGTCAAAAAATGGCTAAAATTCCAGTTGAAATTTTTTCAAAGTCCCTTAAAAATTTTCCAATTTTTGTCCCAATTCTTCCCATTCCCATTGAAACTTTTCAAATCCCTCTCAAAGTTGTTGAAATTCTCTTGAAGCTTTTAAAATTCTCTCTAGAATTTTCAAAATCCATGGCCACATGTTTACAATTTCACGTCAAAAAATGGCTAAAATTCCAGTTGAAATTTTTTCAAAGTCCCTTAAAAATTTTCCAATTTTTGTCCCAATTCTTCCCATTCCCATTGAAACTTTTCAAATCCCTCTCAAAATTGTTGAAATTCTCTTGAAGCTTTAAAAATTCTCTCTAGAATTTTCAAAATCCATGGCCACATGTTTACAATTTCACGTCAAAAAATGGCTAAAATTCCAGTTGAATTTTTTTCAAAGTCCCTTCAAAATTTTCCAATTTTTGTCCCAATTCTTCCCATTCCCATTGAAACTTTTCAAATCCCTCTCAAAATTGTTGAAATTCTCTTGAAGCTTTTAAAATTCTCTCTAGAATTTTCAAAATCCATGTCCACATGTTTACAATTTCACGTCAAAAAATTGCTAAAATTCCAGTTGAAATTTTTTCAAAGTCCCTTAACAATTTTCCAATTTTTGTCCCAATTCTTCCCATTCCCATTGAAACTTTTCAAATCCCTCTCAAAATTGTTGAAATTCTGTTGAAGCTTTTAAAATTCTCTCTAGAATTTTCAAAATCCATGTCCACATGTTTACAATTTCACGTCAAAAAATGCTAAAATTCCAGTTGAAATTTTTTCAAAGTCCCTTAAAAATTTTCCAATTTTTGTCCCAATTCTTCCCATTCCCATTGAAACTTTTCAAATCCCTCTCAAAATTGTTGAAATTCTCTTGAAGCTTTTAAAATTCTCTCTAGAATTTTCAAAATCCATGGCCACATGTTTACAATTTCACGTCAAAAAATGGCTAAAATTCCAGTTGAAATTTTTTCAAAGTCCCTTAAAAATTTTCCAATTTTTGTCCCAATTCTTCCCATTCCCATTGAAACTTTTCAAATCCCTCTCAAAATTGTTGAAATTCTCTTGAAGCTTTTAAAATTCTCTCTAGAATTTTCAAAATCCACTTCAACATGTTTACAATTTCACGTCAAAAAATTGCTAAAATTCCAGTTGAAATTTTTTCAAAGTCCCTTAAAAATTTTCCAATTTTTGTCCCAATTCTTCCCATTCCCATTGAAACTTTTCAAATCCCTCTCAAAATTGTTGAAATTCTCTTGAAGCTTTTAAAATTCTCTCTAGAATTTTCAAAATCCATGTCCACATGTTTACAATTTCACGTCAAAAAATGGCTAAAATTCCAGTTGAAATTTTTTCAAAGTCCCTTAAAAATTTTCCCATTTTTGTCCCAATTCTTCCCATTCCCATGGAAACTTTTCAAATCCCTCTCAAAATTGTTGAAATTCTCTTGAAGCTTTTAAAATTCTCTCTAGAATTTTCAAAATCCATGTCCACATGTTTACAATTTCACGTCAAAAAATGGCTAAAATTCCAGTTGAAATTTTTTCAAAGTCCCTTAAAAATTTTCCAATTTTTGTCCCAATTCTTCCCATTCCCATTGAAACTTTTCAAATCCCTCTCAAAATTGTTGAAATTCTCTTGAAGCTTTTAAAATTCTCTCTAGAATTTTCAAAATCCATGGCCACATGTTTACAATTTCACGTCAAAAAATGGCTAAAATTCCAGTTGAAATTTTTTCAAAGTCCCTTAAAAATTTTCCAATTTTTGTCCCAATTCTTCCCATTCCCATTGAAACTTTTCAAATCCCTCTCAAAATTGTTGAAATTCTCTTGAAGCTTTAAAAATTCTCTCTAGAATTTTCAAAATCCATGGCCACATGTTTACAATTTCACATTAAAAAATTGCTAAAATTCCAGTTGAAATTTTTTCAAAGTCCCTTAAAAATTTTCCAATTTTTGTCCCAATTCTTCCCATTCCCATTGAAACTTTTCAAATCCCTCTCAAAATTGTTGAAATTCTGTTGAAGCTTTTAAAATTCTCTCTAGAATTTTCAAAATCCATGTCCACATGTTTACAATTTCACGTAAAAAAATGGCTAAAATTCCAGTTGAATTTTTTTCAAAGTCCCTGAAAAATTTTCCAATTTTTGTCCCAATTCTTCCCATTCCCATTGAAACTTTTCAAATCCCTCTCAAAATTGTTGAAATTCTCTTGAAGCTTTTAAAATTCTCTCTAGAATTTTCAAAATCCATGGCCACATGTTTACAATTTCACGTCAAAAAATGGCTAAAATTCCAGTTGAAATTTTTTCAAAGTCCCTTAAAAATTTTCCAATTTTTGTCCCAATTCTTCCCATTCCCATTGAAACTTTTCAAATCCCTCTCAAAATTGTTGAAATTCTCTTGAAGCTTTTAAAATTCTCTCTAGAATTTTCAAAATCCATGTCCACATGTTTACAATTTCACATTAAAAAATTGCTAAAATTCCAGTTGAAATTTTTTCAAAGTCCCTGAAAAATTTTCCAATTTTTGTCCCAATTCTTCCCATTCCCATTGAAACTTTTCAAATCCCTCTCAAAATTGTTGAAATTCTCTTGAAGCTTTTAAAATTCTCTCTAGAATTTTCAAAATCCATGTCCACATGTTTACAATTTCACATCAAAAAAATGCTAAAATTCCAGTTGAAATTTTTTCAAAGTCCCTTAAAAATTTTCCAATTTTTGTCCCAATTCTTCCCATTCCCATTGAAACTTTTCAAATCCCTCTCAAAATTGTTGAAATTCTCTTGAAGCTTTTAAAATTCTCTCTAGAATTTTCAAAATCCATGTCCACATGTTTACAATTTCACGTAAAAAAATGGCTAAAATTCCAGTTGAATTTTTTTCAAAGTCCCTGAAAAATTTTCCAATTTTTGTCCCAATTCTTCCCATTCCCATTGAAACTTTTCAAATCCCTCTCAAAATTGTTGAAATTCTCTTGAAGCTTTTAAAATTCTCTCTAGAATTTTCAAAATCCATGGCCACATGTTTACAATTTCACGTCAAAAAATGGCTAAAATTCCAGTTGAAATTTTTTCAAAGTCCCTTAAAAATTTTCCAATTTTTGTCCCAATTCTTCCCATTCCCATTGAAACTTTTCAAATCCCTCTCAAAATTGTTGAAATTCTGTTGAAGCTTTTAAAATTCTCTCTAGAATTTTCAAAATCCATGTCCACATGTTTACAATTTCACATTAAAAAATTGCTAAAATTCCAGTTGAAATTTTTTCAAAGTCCCTGAAAAATTTTCCAATTTTTGTCCCAATTCTTCCCATTCCCATTGAAACTTTTCAAATCCCTCTCAAAATTGTTGAAATTCTCTTGAAGCTTTTAAAATTCTCTCTAGAATTTTCAAAATCCATGTCCACATGTTTACAATTTCACATCAAAAAAATGCTAAAATTCCAGTTGAAATTTTTTCAAAGTCCCTTAAAAATTTTCCAATTTTTGTCCCAATTCTTCCCATTCCCATTGAAACTTTTCAAATCCCTCTCAAAATTGTTGAAATTCTCTTGAAGCTTTTAAAATTCTCTCTAGAATTTTCAAAATCCATGGCCACATGTTTACAATTTCACGTCAAAAAATGGCTAAAATTCCAGTTGAAATTTTTTCAAAGTCCCTTAAAAATTTTCCAATTTTTGTCCCAATTCTTCCCATTCCCATTGAAACTTTTCAAATCCCTCTCAAAATTGTTGAAATTCTCTTGAAGCTTTCTAAATTCTCTCTAGAATTTTCAAAATCCATGGCCACATGTTTACAATTTCACGTCAAAAAATGGCTAAAATTCCAGTTGAAATTTTTTCAAAGTCCCTTAAAAATTTTCCAATTTTTGTCCCAATTCTTCCCATTCCCATTGAAACTTTTCAAATCCCTCTCAAAATTGTTGAAATTCTCTTGAAGCTTTCTAAATTCTCTCTAGAATTTTCAAAATCCATGTCCACATGTTTACAATTTCACGTCAAAAAATGGCTAAAATTCCAGTTGAAATTTTTTCAAAGTCCCTTAAAAATTTTCCAATTTTTGTCCCAATTCTTCCCTTTCCCATTGAAACTTTTCAAATCCCTCTCAAAATTGTTGAAATTCTGTTGAAGCTTTTAAAATTCTCTCTAGAATTTTCAAAATCCATGTCCACATGTTTACAATTTCACGTAAAAAAATGGCTAAAATTCCAGTTGAAATTTTTTCAAAGTCCCTTAAAAATTTTCCAATTTTTGTCCCAATTCTTCCCATTCCCATTGAAACTTTTCAAATCCCTCTCAAAATTGTTGAAATTCTCTTGAAGCTTTTAAAATTCTCTCTAGAATTTTCAAAATCCACTTCAACATGTTTACAATTTCACGTCAAAAAATTGCTGAAATTCCAGTTGAAATTTTTTCAAAGTCCCTTAAAAATTTTCCAATTTTTGTCCCAATTCTTCCCATTCCCATTGAAACTTTTCAAATCCCTCTCAAAATTGTTGAAATTCTCTTGAAGCTTTTAAAATTCTCTCTAGAATTTTCAAAATCCATGTCCACATGTTTACAATTTCACGTCAAAAAATGGCTAAAATTCCAGTTGAAATTTTTTCAAAGTCCCTTAAAAATTTTCCCATTTTTGTCCCAATTCTTCCCATTCCCATGGAAACTTTTCAAATCCCTCTCAAAATTGTTGAAATTCTGTTGAAGCTTTTAAAATTCTCTCTAGAATTTTCAAAATCCATGTCCACATATTTACAATTTCATGTCAAAAAATGGCTAAAATTCCAGTTGAAATTTTTTCAAAGTCCCTTAAAAATTTTCCAATTTTTGTCCCAATTCTTCCCATTCCCATTGAAACTTTTCAAATCCCTCTCAAAATTGTTGAAATTCTCTTGAAGCTTTTAAAATTCTCTCTAGAATTTTCAAAATCCATGTCCACATGTTTACAATTTCACGTCAAAAAATGGCTAAAATTCCAGTTGAAATTTTTTCAAAGTCCCTTAAAAATTTTCCAATTTTTGTCCCAATTCTTCCCATTCCCATTGAAACTTTTCAAATCCCTCTCAGAATTGTAGAAATTCTGTTAAAGCTTTTAAAATTCTCTCTAGAATTTTCAAAATCCATGTCCACATGTTTACAATTTCACGTCAAAAAATTGCCAAAATTCCGGTTGAAATTTTTTCAAAGTCCCTTAAAAATTTTCCCATTTTTGTCCCAATTCTTCCCATTCGCATTGAAACTTTTCAGATCCCTCTCAAAATTGTTGAAATTCTGTTGAAGCTTTTAAAATTCTCTCTAGAATTTTCAAAATCCATGTCCACATGTTTACAATTTCACGTCAAAAAATGGCTAAAATTCCAGTTGAAATTTTTTCAAAGTCCCTTAAAAATTTTCCAATTTTTGTCCCAATTCTTCCCATTCCCATTAAAACTTTTCAAATCCCTCTCAAAATTGTTGAAATTCTCTTGAAGCTTTTAAAATTCTCTCTAGAATTTTCAAAATCCACTTCAACATGTTTACAATTTCACATCAAAAAATGGCTAAAATTCCAGTTGAAATTTTTTCAAAGTCCCTTAAAAATTTTCCAATTTTTGTCCCAATTCTTCCCATTCCCATTGAAACTTTTCAAATCCCTCTCAAAAGTGTTGAAATTCTGTTGAAGCTTTTAAAATTCTCTCTAGAATTTTCAAAATCCATGGCCACATGTTTACAATTTCACGTCAAAAAATGGCTAAAATTCCAGTTGAAATTTTTTCAAAGTCCCTTAAAAATTTTCCCATTTTTGTCCCAATTCTTCCCATTCCCATTGAAACTTTTCAAATCCCTCTCAAAATTGTTGAAATTCTCTTGAAGCTTTTAAAATTCTCTCTAGAATTTTCAAAATCCATGGCCACATGTTTACAATTTCACGTCAAAAAATGGCTAAAATTCCAGTTGAAATTTTTTCAAAGTCCCTTAAAAATTTTCCAATTTTTGTCCCAATTCTTCCCATTCCCATTGAAACTTTTCAAATCCCTCTCAAAATTGTTGAAATTCTCTTGAAGCTTTTAAAATTCTCTCTAGAATTTTCAAAATCCATGGCAACATGTTTACAATTTCACGTCAAAAAATGGCTAAAATTCCAGTTGAAATTTTTTCAAAGTCCCTTAAAAATTTTCCAATTTTTGTCCCAATTCTTCCCATTCCCATTGAAACTTTTCAAATCCCTCTTAAAATTGTTGAAATTCTGTTGAAGCTTTTAAAATTCTCTCTAGAATTTTCAAAATCCATGGCCACATGTTTACAATTTCACGTCAAAAAATTGCTAAAATTCCAGTTGAAATTTTTTCAAAGTCCCTTAAAAATTTTCCAATTTTTGTCCCAATTCTTCCCATTCCCATTGAAACTTTTCAAATCCCTCTCAAAATTGTTGAAATTCTGTTGAAGCTTTTAAAATTCTCTCTAGAATTTTCAAAATCCATGGCCACATGTTTACAATTTCACGTAAAAAAATGGCTAAAATTCCAGTTGAAATTTTTTCAAAGTCCCTTAAAAATTTTCCCATTTTTGTCCCAATTCTTCCCATTCCCATTGAAACTTTTCAAATCCCTCTCAAAATTGTTGAAATTCTGTTGAAGCTTTTAAAATTCTCTCTAGAATTTTCAAAATCCATGGCCACATGTTTACAATTTCACATTAAAAAATTGCTAAAATTCCAGTTGAAATTTTTTCAAAGTCCCTTAAAAATTTTCCAATTTTTGTCCCAATTCTTCCCATTCCCATTGAAACTTTTCAAATCCCTCTCAAAATTGTTGAAATTCTGTTGAAGCTTTTAAAATTCTCTCTAGAATTTTCAAAATCCATGTCCACATGTTTACAATTTCACATAAAAAAAATGCTAAAATTCCAGTTGAAATTTTTTCAAAGTCCCTTAAAAATTTTCCAATTTTTGTCCCAATTCTTCCCATTCCCATGGAAACTTTTCAAATCCCTCTCAAAATTGTTGAAATTCTGTTGAAGCTTTTAAAATTCTCTCTAGAATTTTCAAAATCCATGTCCACATGTTTACAATTTCACGTCAAAAAATGGCTAAAATTCCAGTTGAAATTTTTTCAAAGTCCCTTAAAAATTTTCCCATTTTTGTCCCAATTCTTCCCATTCCCATGGAAACTTTTCAAATCCCTCTCAAAATTGTTGAAATTCTGTTGAAGCTTTTAAAATTCTCTCTAGAATTTTCAAAATCCATGGCCACATGTTTACAATTTCACGTCAAAAAATGGCTAAAATTCCAGTTGAAATTTTTTCAAAGTCCCTTAAAAATTTTCCAATTTTTGTCCCAATTCTTCCCATTCCCATTGAAACTTTTCAAATCCCTCTCAAAATTGTTGAAATTCTGTTGAAGCTTTTAAAATTCTCTCTAGAATTTTCAAAATCCATGTCCACATGTTTACAATTTCACGTCAAAAAATGGCTAAAATTCCAGTTGAAATTTTTTCAAAGTCCCTTAAAAATTTTCCAATTTTTGTCCCAATTCTTCCCATTCCCATTGAAACTTTTCAAATCCCTCTCAAAATTGTTGAAATTCTGTTGAAGCTTTTAAAATTCTCTCTAGAATTTTCAAAATCCATGTCCACATGTTTACAATTTCACGTCAAAAAATGGCTAAAATTCCAGTTGAAATTTTTTCAAAGTCCCTGAAAAATTTTCCAATTTTTGTCCCAATTCTTCCCATTCCCATTGAAACTTTTCAAATCCCTCTCAAAATTGTTGAAATTCTGTTGAAGCTTTTAAAATTCTCTCTAGAATTTTCAAAATCCATGTCCACATGTTTACAATTTCACGTCAAAAAATGGCTAAAATTCCAGTTGAAATTTTTTCAAAGTCCCTTAAAAATTTTCCCATTTTTGTCCCAATTCTTCCCATTCCCATTGAAACTTTTCAAATCCCTCTCAAAATTGTTGAAATTCTCTTGAAGCTTTTAAAATTCTCTCTAGAATTTTCAAAATCCATGGCCACATGTTTACAATTTCACGTCAAAAAATGGCTAAAATTCCAGTTGAAATTTTTTCAAAGTCCCTTAAAAATTTTCCAATTTTTGTCCCAATTCTTCCCATTCCCATTGAAACTTTTCAAATCCCTCTCAAAATTGTTGAAATTCTGTTGAAGCTTTTAAAATTCTCTCTAGAATTTTCAAAATCCATGTCCACATGTTTACAATTTCACGTCAAAAAATGGCTAAAATTCCAGTTGAAATTTTTTCAAAGTCCCTTAAAAATTTTCCCATTTTTGTCCCAATTCTTCCCATTCCCATGGAAACTTTTCAAATCCCTCTCAAAATTGTTGAAATTCTGTTGAAGCTTTTAAAATTCTCTCTAGAATTTTCAAAATCCATGTCCACATGTTTACAATTTCACGTCAAAAAATGGCTAAAATTCCAGTTGAATTTTTTTCAAAGTCCCTGAAAAATTTTCCAATTTTTGTCCCAATTCTTCCCATTCCCATTGAAACTTTTCAAATCCCTCTCAAAATTGTTGAAATTCTCTTGAAGCTTTTAAAATTCTCTCTAGAATTTTCAAAATCCATGGCCACATGTTTACAATTTCACGTCAAAAAAATGCTAAAATTCCAGTTGAAATTTTTTCAAAGTCCCTTAAAAGTTTTCCAATTTTTGTCCCAATTCTTCCCATTCCCATGGAAACTTTTCAAATCCCTCTCAAAATTGTTGAAATTCTCTTGAAGCTTTTAAAATTCTCTCTAGAATTTTCAAAATCCATGTCCACATGTTTACAATTTCACATCAAAAAATGGCTAAAATTCCAGTTGAAATTTTTTCAAAGTCCCTTAAAAATTTTCCAATTTTTGTTCCAATTCTTCCCATTCCCATTGAAACTTTTCAAATCCCTCTCAAAATTGTTGAAATTCTCTTGAAGCTTTTAAAATTCTCTCTAGAATTTTCAAAATCCATGGCAACATGTTTACAATTTCATGTAAAAAAATGGCTAAAATTCCAGTTGAATTTTTTTCAAAGTCCCTTAAAATTTTCCAATTTTTGTCCCAATTCTTCCCATTCCCATTGAAACTTTTCAAATCCCTCTCAGAATTGTAGAAATTCTGTTAAAGCTTTTAAAATTCTCTCTAGAATTTTCAAAATCCATGTCCACATGTTTACAATTTCACGTCAAAAAATTGCCAAAATTCCGGTTGAAATTTTTTCAAAGTCCCTTAAAAATTTTCCCATTTTTGTCCCAATTCTTCCCATTCCCATTGAAACTTTTCAGATCCCTCTCAAAATTGTTGAAATTCTGTTGAAGCTTTTAAAATTCTCTCTAGAATTTTCAAAATCCATGTCCACATGTTTACAATTTCACGTCAAAAAATTGCTAAAATTCCAGTTGAAATTTTTTCAAAGTCCCTTCAAAATTTTCCCATTTTTGTCCCAATTCTTCCCATTCCCATTGAAACTTTTCAAATCCCTCTCAAAATTGTTGAAATTCTCTTGAAGCTTTTAAAATTCTCTCTAGAATTTTCAAAATCCATGGCCACATGTTTACAATTTCACGTCAAAAAATGGCTAAAATTCCAGTTGAAATTTTTTCAAAGTCCCTGAAAAATTTTCCAATTTTTGTCCCAATTCTTCCCATTCCCATTGAAACTTTTCAAATCCCTCTCAAAATTGTTGAAATTCTGTTGAAGCTTTTAAAATTCTCTCTAGAATTTTCAAAATCCATGTCCACATGTTTACAATTTCACGTAAAAAAATGGCTAAAATTCCAGTTGAAATTTTTTCAAAGTCCCTTAAAAATTTTCCCATTTTTGTCCCAATTCTTCCCATTCCCATTGAAACTTTTCAGATCCCTCTCAAAATTGTTGAAATTCTGTTGAAGCTTTTAAAATTCTCTCTAGAATTTTCAAAATCCATGTCCACATGTTTACAATTTCACGTCAAAAAATGGCTAAAATTCCAGTTGAAATTTTTTCAAAGTCCCTTAAAAATTTTCCAATTTTTGTCCCAATTCTTCCCATTCCCATTGAAACTTTTCAAATCCCTCTCAAAATTGTTGAAATTCTCTTGAAGCTTTTAAAATTCTCTCTAGAATTTTCAAAATCCACTTCAACATGTTTACAATTTCACGTCAAAAAATGGCTAAAATTCCAGTTGAAATTTTTTCAAAGTCCCTTAAAAATTTTCCAATTTTTGTCCCAATTCTTCCCATTCCCATTGAAACTTTTCAAATCCCTCTCAAAATTGTTGAAATTCTGTTGAAGCTTTTAAAATTCTCTCTAGAATTTTCAAAATCCATGGCCACATGTTTACAATTTCACGTCAAAAAATGGCTAAAATTCCAGTTGAAATTTTTTCAAAGTCCCTTAAAAATTTTCCAATTTTTGTCCCAATTCTTCCCATTCCATTGAAACTTTTCAAATCCCTCTCAAAATTGTTGAAATTCTCTTGAAGCTTTAAAAATTCTCTCTAGAATTTTCAAAATCCATGGCCACATGTTTACAATTTCACATTAAAAAATTGCTAAAATTCCAGTTGAAATTTTTTCAAAGTCCCTTAAAAATTTTCCAATTTTTGTCCCAATTCTTCCCATTCCCATTGAAACTTTTCAAATCCCTCTCAAAATTGTTGAAATTCTCTTGAAGCTTTTAAAATTCTCTCTAGAATTTTCAAAATCCATGTCCACATGTTTACAATTTCACGTCAAAAAATGGCTAAAATTCCAGTTGAAATTTTTTCAAAGTCCCTGAAAAATTTTCCAATTTTTGTCCCAATTCTTCCCATTCCCATTGAAACTTTTCAAATCCCTCTCAAAATTGTTGAAATTCTGTTGAAGCTTTTAAAATTCTCTCTAGAATTTTCAAAATCCATGTCCACATGTTTACAATTTCACGTAAAAAAATGGCTAAAATTCCAGTTGAAATTTTTCAAAGTCCCTTAAAAATTTTCCCAATTTTTGTCCCAATTCTTCCCATTCCCATTGAAACTTTTCAAATCCCTCTCAAAATTGTTGAAATTCTGTTGAAGCTTTTAAAATTCTCTCTAGAATTTTCAAAATCCATGGCCACATGTTTACAATTTCACGTCAAAAAATGGCTAAAATTCCAGTTGAAATTTTTCAAAGTCCCTTAAAAATTTTCCAATTTTTGTCCCAATTCTTCCCATTCCCATTGAAACTTTTCAAATCCCTCTCAAAATTGTTGAAATTCTCTTGAAGCTTTTAAAATTCTCTCTAGAATTTTCAAAATCCATGTCCACATGTTTACAATTTCACGTCAAAAAATGGCTAAAATTCCAGTTGAAATTTTTTCAAAGTCCCTGAAAAATTTTCCAATTTTTGTCCCAATTCTTCCCATTCCCATTGAAACTTTTCAAATCCCTCTCAAAATTGTTGAAATTCTGTTGAAGCTTTTAAAATTCTCTCTAGAATTTTCAAAATCCATGTCCACATGTTTACAATTTCACGTAAAAAAATGGCTAAAATTCCAGTTGAAATTTTTTCAAAGTCCCTTAAAAATTTTCCCATTTTTGTCCCAATTCTTCCCATTCCCATTGAAACTTTTCAAATCCCTCTCAAAATTGTTGAAATTCTGTTGAAGCTTTTAAAATTCTCTCTAGAATTTTCAAAATCCATGGCCACATGTTTACAATTTCACATTAAAAAATTGCTAAAATTCCAGTTGAAATTTTTTCAAAGTCCCTTAAAATTTTCCAATTTTTGTCCCAATTCTTCCCATTCCCATTGAAACTTTTCAAATCCCTCTCAAAATTGTTGAAATTCTGTTGAAGCTTTTAAAATTCTCTCTAGAATTTTCAAAATCCATGTCCACATGTTTACAATTTCACGTAAAAAAAATGCTAAAATTCCAGTTGAAATTTTTTCAAAGTCCCTTAAAAATTTTCCAATTTTTGTCCCAATTCTTCCCATTCCCATGGAAACTTTTCAAATCCCTCTCAAAATTGTTGAAATTCTGTTGAAGCTTTTAAAATTATCTCTAGAATTTTCAAAATCCATGTCCACATGTTTACAATTTCACGTCAAAAAATGGCTAAAATTCCAGTTGAAATTTTTCAAAGTCCCTTAAAAATTTTCCCATTTTTGTCCCAATTCTTCCCATTCCCATGGAAACTTTTCAAATCCCTCTCAAAATTGTTGAAATTCTCTTGAAGCTTTTAAAATTCTCTCTAGAATTTTCAAAATCCATGTCCACATGTTTACAATTTCACATCAAAAAATGGCTAAAATTCCAGTTGAAATTTTTTCAAAGTCCCTTAAAAATTTTCCAATTTTTGTCCCAATTCTTCCCATTCCCATTGAAACTTTTCAAATCCCTCTCAAAATTGTTGAAATTCTGTTGAAGCTTTTAAAATTCTCTCTAGAATTTTCAAAATCCATGTCCACATGTTTACAATTTCACGTCAAAAAATGGCTAAAATTCCAGTTGATATTTTTTCAAAGTCCCTTAAAAATTTTCCCATTTTTGTCCCAATTCTTCCCATTCCCATTGAAACTTTTCAAATCCCTCTCAAAATTGTTGAAATTCTCTTGAAGCTTTTAAAATTCTCTCTAGAATTTTCAAAATCCATGGCCACATGTTTACAATTTCACGTCAAAAAATGGCTAAAATTCCAGTTGAAATTTTTTCAAAGTCCCTTAAAAATTTTCCAATTTTTGTCCCAATTCTTCCCATTCCCATTGAAACTTTTCAAATCCCTCTCAAAATTGTTGAAATTCTCTTGAAGCTTTTAAAATTCTCTCTAGAATTTTCAAAATCCATGTCCACATGTTTACAATTTCACGTCAAAAAATGGCTAAAATTCCAGTTGAAATTTTTTCAAAGTCCCTTCAAAATTTTCCAATTTTTGTCCCAATTCTTCCCATTCCCATTGAAACTTTTCAAATCCCTCTCAAAATTGTTGAAATTCTCTTGAAGCTTTTAAAATTCTCTCTAGAATTTTCAAAATCCATGTCCACATGTTTACAATTTCACGTAAAAAAATGCTAAAATTCCAGTTGAAATTTTTTCAAAGTCCCTGAAAAATTTTCCAATTTTTGTCCCAATTCTTCCCATTCCCATTGAAACTTTTCAAATCCCTCTCAAAGTTGTTGAAATTCTGTTGAAGCTTTTAAAATTCTCTCTAGAATTTTGAAAAAATCCATGTCCACATGTTTACAATTTCACGTCAAAAAATGGCTAAAATTCCAGTTGAAATTTTTTCAAAGTCCCTTAAAAATTTTCCAATTTTTGTCCCAATTCTTCCCATTCCCATTGAAACTTTTCAAATCCCTCTCAAAATTGTTGAAATTCTCTTGAAGCTTTTAAAATTCTCTCTAGAATTTTCAAAATCCATGTCCACATGTTTACAATTTCACGTCAAAAAATGGCTAAAATTCCAGTTGAAATTTTTTCAAAGTCCCTTCAAAATTTTCCCATTTTTGTCCCAATTCTTCCCATTCCCATTGAAACTTTTCAAATCCCTCTCAAAATTGTTGAAATTCTCTTGAAGCTTTTAAAATTCTCTCTAGAATTTTCAAAATCCATGGCCACATGTTTACAATTTCACGTCAAAAAATGGCTAAAATTCCAGTTGAAATTTTTTCAAAGTCCCTTAAAAATTTTCCAATTTTTGTCCCAATTCTTCCCATTCCCATTGAAACTTTTCAAATCCCTCTCAAAATTGTTGAAATTCTCTTGAAGCTTTTAAAATTCTCTCTAGAATTTTCAAAATCCATGTCCACATGTTTACAATTTCACGTCAAAAAATGGCTAAAATTCCAGTGAAATTTTTTCAAAGTCCCTGAAAAATTTTCCAATTTTTGTCCCAATTCTTCCCATTCCCATTGAAACTTTTCAAATCCCTCTCAAAATTGTTGAAATTCTCTTGAAGCTTTTAAAATTCTCTCTAGAATTTTCAAAATCCATGTCCACATGTTTACAATTTCACGTAAAAAATTGCTAAAATTCCAGTTGAAATTTTTTCAAAGTCCCTGAAAAATTTTCCAATTTTTGTCCCAATTCTTCCCATTCCCATTGAAACTTTTCAAATCCCTCTCAAAATTGTTGAAATTCTCTTGAAGCTTTTAAAATTCTCTCTAGAATTTTCAAAATCCATGGCCACATGTTTACAATTTCACGTCAAAAAATGGCTAAAATTCAGTTGAAATTTTTTCAAAGTCCCTTAAAAATTTTCCCATTTTTGTCCCAATTCTTCCCATTCCCATTGAAACTTTTCAAATCCCTCTCAAAATTGTTGAAATTCTCTTGAAGCTTTTAAAATTCTCTCTAGAATTTTCAAAATCCATGTCCACATGTTTACAATTTCACGTCAAAAAATGGCTAAAATTCCAGTTGAAATTTTTTCAAAGTCCCTTAAAAATTTTCCAATTTTTGTCCCAATTCTTCCCATTCCCATTGAAACTTTTCAAATCCCTCTCAAAATTGTTGAAATTCTCTTGAAGCTTTTAAAATTCTCTCTAGAATTTTCAAAATCCATGGCCACATGTTTACAATTTCACATTAAAAAATTGCTAAAATTCCAGTTGAAATTTTTTCAAAGTCCCTTAAAAATTTTCCAATTTTTGTCCCAATTCTTCCCATTCCCATTGAAACTTTTCAAATCCCTCTCAAAATTGTTGAAATTCTCTTGAAGCTTTTAAAATTCTCTCTAGAATTTTCAAAATCCATGGCCACATGTTTACAATTTCACGTCAAAAAATGGCTAAAATTCCAGTTGAAATTTTTTCAAAGTCCCTTAAAAATTTTCCCAATTTTTGTCCCAATTCTTCCCATTCCCATTGAAACTTTTCAAATCCCTCTCAAAATTGTTGAAATTCTCTTGAAGCTTTTAAAATTCTCTCTAGAATTTTCAAAATCCATGTCCACATGTTTACAATTTCACGTCAAAAAATGGCTAAAATTCCAGTTGAAATTTTTCAAAGTCCCTGAAAATTTTTCCAATTTTTGTCCCAATTCTTCCCATTCCCATTGAAACTTTTCAAATCCCTCTCAAAATTGTTGAAATTCTCTTGAAGCTTTTAAAATTCTCTCTAGAATTTTCAAAATCCATGTCCACATGTTTACAATTTCACGTCAAAAAATGGCTAAAATTCCAGTTGAAATTTTTTCAAAGTCCCTTAAAAATTTTCCAATTTTTGTCCCAATTCTTCCCATTCCCATTGAAACTTTTCAAATCCCTCTCAAAATTGTTGAAATTCTCTTGAAGCTTTTAAAATTCTCTCTAGAATTTTCAAAATCCATGTCCACATGTTTACAATTTCACGTCAAAAAATGGCTAAAATTCCAGTTGAAATTTTTTCAAAGTCCCTTCAAAATTTTCCAATTTTTGTCCCAATTCTTCCCATTCCCATTGAAACTTTTCAAATCCCTCTCAAAATTGTTGAAATTCTCTTGAAGCTTTTAAAATTCTCTCTAGAATTTTCAAAATCCATGTCCACATGTTTACAATTTCACGTCAAAAAATGGCTAAAATTCCAGTTGAAATTTTTTCAAAGTCCCTTCAAAATTTTCCAATTTTTGTCCCAATTCTTCCCATTCCCATTGAAACTTTTCAAATCCCTCTCAAAATTGTTGAAATTCTGTTGAAGCTTTTAAAATTCTCTCTAGAATTTTCAAAATCCATGTCCACATGTTTACAATTTCACGTAAAAAAATGCTAAAATTCCAGTTGAAATTTTTTCAAAGTCCCTGAAAAATTTTCCAATTTTTGTCCCAATTCTTCCCATTCCCATTGAAACTTTTCAAATCCCTCTCAAAATTGTTGAAATTCTGTTGAAGCTTTTAAAATTCTCTCTAGAATTTTGAAAAAATCCATGGCCACATGTTTACAATTTCACGTCAAAAAATGGCTAAAATTCCAGTTGAAATTTTTTCAAAGTCCCTTCAAAATTTTCCCATTTTTGTCCCAATTCTTCCCATTCCCATTGAAACTTTTCAAATCCCTCTCAAAATTGTTGAAATTCTCTTGAAGCTTTTAAAATTCTCTCTAGAATTTTCAAAATCCATGTCCACATGTTTACAATTTCACGTCAAAAAATTGCTAAAATTCCAGTTGAAATTTTTTCAAAGTCCCTGAAAATTTTTCCAATTTTTGTCCCAATTCTTCCCATTCCCATTGAAACTTTTCAAATCCCTCTCAAAATTGTTGAAATTCTCTTGAAGCTTTTAAAATTCTCTCTAGAATTTTCAAAATCCATGTCCACATGTTTACAATTTCACGTCAAAAAATGGCTAAAATTCCAGTTGAAATTTTTTCAAAGTCCCTTAAAAATTTTCCAATTTTTGTCCCAATTCTTCCCATTCCCATTGAAACTTTTCAAATCCCTCTCAAAATTGTTGAAATTCTGTTGAAGCTTTTAAAATTCTCTCTAGAATTTTCAAAATCCATGTCCACATGTTTACAATTTCACGTAAAAAAATGGCTAAAATTCCAGTTGAAATTTTTTCAAAGTCCCTTAAAAATTTTCCAATTTTTGTCCCAATTCTTCCCATTCCCATTGAAACTTTTCAAATCCCTCTCAAAATTGTTGAAATTCTCTTGAAGCTTTTAAAATTCTCTCTAGAATTTTCAAAATCCATGTCCACATGTTTACAATTTCACGTAAAAAAAATGCTAAAATTCCAGTTGAAATTTTTTCAAAGTCCCTTAAAAATTTTCCAATTTTTGTCCCAATTCTTCCCATTCCCATTGAAACTTTTCAAATCCCTCTCAAAATTGTTGAAATTCTGTTGAAGCTTTTAAAATTCTCTCTAGAATTTTGAAAAAAATCCATGGCCAGATGTTTACAATTTCACGTCAAAAAATGGCTAAAATTCCAGTTGAAATTTTTTCAAAGTCCCTTCAAAATTTTCCAATTTTTGTCCCAATTCTTCCCATTCCCATTGAAACTTTTCAAATCCCTCTCAAAATTGTTGAAATTCTCTTGAAGCTTTTAAAATTCTCTCTAGAATTTTCAAAATCCATGTCCACATGTTTACAATTTCACGTAACAAAATGGCTAAAATTCCAGTTGAAATTTTTTCAAAGTCCCTTAAAAATTTTCCAATTTTTGTCCCAATTCTTCCCATTCCCATTGAAACTTTTCAAATCCCTCTCAAAATTGTTGAAATTCTGTTGAAGCTTTTAAAATTCTCTCTAGAATTTTCAAAATCCATGTCCACATGTTTACAATTTCACGTCAAAAAATGGCTAAAATTCCAGTTGAAATTTTTTCAAAGTCCCTTAAAAATTTTCCAATTTTGTCCCAATTCTTCCCATTCCCATTGAAACTTTTCAAATCCCTCTCAAAATTGTTGAAATTCTCTTGAAGCTTTTAAAATTCTCTCTAGAATTTTCAAAATCCATGTCCACATGTTTACAATTTCACGTCAAAAAATGGCTAAAATTCCAGTTGAAATTTTTTCAAAGTCCCTTAAAAATTTTCCAATTTTTGTCCCAATTCTTCCCATTCCCATTGAAACTTTTCAAATCCCTCTCAAAATTGTTGAAATTCTCTTGAAGCTTTTAAAATTCTCTCTAGAATTTTCAAAATCCATGTCCACATGTTTACAATTTCACGTAAAAAAAATGCTAAAATTCCAGTTGAAATTTTTTCAAAGTCCCTGAAAAATTTTCCAATTTTTGTCCCAATTCTTCCCATTCCCATTGAAACTTTTCAAATCCCTCTCAAAATTGTTGAAATTCTGTTGAAGCTTTTAAAATTCTCTCTAGAATTTTGAAAAAATCCATGTCCACATGTTTACAATTTCACGTCAAAAAATGGCTAAAATTCCAGTTGAAATTTTTTCAAAGTCCCTTCAAAATTTTCCAATTTTTGTCCCAATTCTTCCCATTCCCATTGAAACTTTTCAAATCCCTCTCAAAATTGTTGAAATTCTCTTGAAGCTTTTAAAATTCTCTCTAGAATTTTCAAAATCCATGTCCACATGTTTACAATTTCACGTCAAAAAATGGCTAAAATTCCAGTTGAAATTTTTTCAAAGTCCCTGAAAATTTTTCCAATTTTTGTCCCAATTCTTCCCATTCCCATTGAAACTTTTCAAATCCCTCTCAAAATTGTTGAAATTCTCTTGAAGCTTTTAAAATTCTCTCTAGAATTTTCAAAATCCATGTCCACATGTTTACAATTTCACGTCAAAAAATGGCTAAAATTCCAGTTGAAATTTTTTCAAAGTCCCTTAAAAATTTTCCAATTTTTGTCCCAATTCTTCCCATTCCCATTGAAACTTTTCAAATCCCTCTCAAAATTGTTGAAATTCTGTTGAAGCTTTTAAAATTCTCTCTAGAATTTTCAAAATCCATGTCCACATGTTTACAATTTCACGTCAAAAAATGGCTAAAATTCCAGTTGAAATTTTTTCAAAGTCCCTTAAAAATTTTCCCATTTTTGTCCCAATTCTTCCCATTCCCATTGAAACTTTTCAAATCCCTCTCAAAATTGTTGAAATTCTCTTGAAGCTTTTAAAATTCTCTCTAGAATTTTCAAAATCCATGTCCACATGTTTACAATTTCACGTCAAAAAATGGCTAAAATTCCAGTTGAAATTTTTTCAAAGTCCCTGAAAAATTTTCCAATTTTTGTCCCAATTCTTCCCATTCCCATTGAAACTTTTCAAATCCCTCTCAAAATTGTTGAAATTCTCTTGAAGCTTTTAAAATTCTCTCTAGAATTTTCAAAATCCATGTCCACATGTTTACAATTTCACGTAAAAAAAATGCTAAAATTCCAGTTGAAATTTTTTCAAAGTCCCTGAAAAATTTTCCAATTTTTGTCCCAATTCTTCCCATTCCCATTGAAACTTTTCAAATCCCTCTCAAAATTGTTAAAATTCTGTTGAAGCTTTTAAAATTCTCTCTAGAATTTTGAAAAAATCCATGGCCACATGTTTACAATTTCACGTCAAAAAATGGCTAAAATTCCAGTTGAAATTTTTTCAAAGTCCCTTAAAAATTTTCCAATTTTTGTCCCAATTCTTCCCATTCCCATTGAAACTTTTCAAATCCCTCTCAAAATTGTTGAAATTCTCTTGAAGCTTTTAAAATTCTCTCTAGAATTTTCAAAATCCATGTCCACATGTTTACAATTTCACGTCAAAAAATGGCTAAAATTCCAGTTGAAATTTTTTCAAAGTCCCCGAAAATTTTTCCAATTTTTGTCCCAATTCTTCCCATTCCCATTGAAACTTTTCAAATCCCTCTCAAAATTGTTGAAATTCTCTTGAAGCTTTTAAAATTCTCTCTAGAATTTTCAAAATCCATGTCCACATGTTTACAATTTCACGTCAAAAAATGGCTAAAATTCCAGTTGAAATTTTTTCAAAGTCCCTTAAAAATTTTCCAATTTTTGTCCCAATTCTTCCCATTCCCATTGAAACTTTTCAAATCCCTCTCAAAATTGTTGAAATTCTGTTGAAGCTTTTAAAATTCTCTCTAGAATTTTCAAAATCCATGTCCACATGTTTACAATTTCACGTCAAAAAATGGCTAAAATTCCAGTTGAAATTTTTTCAAAGTCCCTTAAAAATTTTCCAATTTTTGTCCCAATTCTTCCCATTCCCATTGAAACTTTTCAAATCCCTCTCAAAATTGTTGAAATTCTCTTGAAGCTTTTAAAATTCTCTCTAGAATTTTCAAAATCCATGTCCACATGTTTACAATTTCACTTAAAAAAAATGCTAAAATTCCAGTTGAAATTTTTTCAAAGTCCCTGAAAAATTTTCCAATTTTTGTCCCAATTCTTCCCATTCCCATTGAAACTTTTCAAATCCCTCTCAAAATTGTTGAAATTCTGTTGAAGCTTTTAAAATTCTCTCTAGAATTTTGAAAAAATCCATGGCCACATGTTTACAATTTCACGTCAAAAAATGGCTAAAATTCCAGTTGAAATTTTTTCAAAGTCCCTTCAAAATTTTCCAATTTTTGTCCCAATTCTTCCCATTCCCATTGAAACTTTTCAAATCCCTCTCAAAATTGTTGAAATTCTCTTGAAGCTTTTAAAATTCTCTCTAGAATTTTCAAAATCCATGTCCACATGTTTACAATTTCACGTCAAAAAATGGCTAAAATTCCAGTTGAAATTTTTTCAAAGTCCCTGAAAATTTTTCCAATTTTTGTCCCAATTCTTCCCATTCCCATTGAAACTTTTCAAATCCCTCTCAAAATTGTTGAAATTCTCTTGAAGCTTTTAAAATTCTCTCTAGAATTTTCAAAATCCATGTCCACATGTTTACAATTTCACGTCAAAAAATGGCTAAAATTCCAGTTGAAATTTTTTCAAAGTCCCTTCAAAATTTTCCAATTTTTGTCCCAATTCTTCCCATTCCCATTGAAACTTTTCAAATCCCTCTCAAAATTGTTGAAATTCTGTTGAAGCTTTTAAAATTCTCTCTAGAATTTTCAAAATCCATGTCCACATGTTTACAATTTCACGTCAAAAAATGGCTAAAATTCCAGTTGAAATTTTTTCAAAGTCCCTTAAAAATTTTCCAATTTTTGTCCCAATTCTTCCCATTCCCATTGAAACTTTTCAAATCCCTCTCAAAATTGTTGAAATTCTCTTGAAGCTTTTAAAATTCTCTCTAGAATTTTCAAAATCCATGTCCACATGTTTACAATTTCACGTAAAAAAAATGCTAAAATTCCAGTTGAAATTTTTTCAAAGTCCCTGAAAAATTTTCCAATTTTTGTCCCAATTCTTCCCATTCCCATTGAAACTTTTCAAATCCCTCTCAAAATTGTTGAAATTCTGTTGAAGCTTTTAAAATTCTCTCTAGAATTTTGAAAAAATCCATGGCCACATGTTTACAATTTCACGTCAAAAAATGGCTAAAATTCCAGTTGAAATTTTTTCAAAGTCCCTTAAAAATTTTCCAATTTTTGTCCCAATTCTTCCCATTCCCATTGAAACTTTTCAAATCCCTCTCAAAATTGTTGAAATTCTCTTGAAGCTTTTAAAATTCTCTCTAGAATTTTCAAAATCCATGTCCACATGTTTACAATTTCACGTCAAAAAATGGCTAAAATTCCAGTTGAAATTTTTTCAAAGTCCCTGAAAATTTTTCCAATTTTTGTCCCAATTCTTCCCATTCCCATTGAAACTTTTCAAATCCCTCTCAAAATTGTTGAAATTCTCTTGAAGCTTTTAAAATTCTCTCTAGAATTTTCAAAATCCATGTCCACATGTTTACAATTTCACGTCAAAAAATGGCTAAAATTCCAGTTGAAATTTTTTCAAAGTCCCTTAAAAATTTTCCAATTTTTGTCCCAATTCTTCCCATTCCCATTGAAACTTTTCAAATCCCTCTCAAAATTGTTGAAATTCTGTTGAAGCTTTTAAAATTCTCTCTAGAATTTTCAAAATCCATGTCCACATGTTTACAATTTCACGTCAAAAAATGGCTAAAATTCCAGTTGAAATTTTTTCAAAGTCCCTTAAAAATTTTCCCATTTTTGTCCCAATTCTTCCCATTCCCATTGAAACTTTTCAAATCCCTCTCAAAATTGTTGAAATTCTCTTGAAGCTTTTAAAATTCTCTCTAGAATTTTCAAAATCCATGTCCACATGTTTACAATTTCACGTCAAAAAATGGCTAAAATTCCAGTTGAAATTTTTTCAAAGTCCCTGAAAAATTTTCCAATTTTTGTCCCAATTCTTCCCATTCCCATTGAAACTTTTCAAATCCCTCTCAAAATTGTTGAAATTCTCTTGAAGCTTTTAAAATTCTCTCTAGAATTTTCAAAATCCATGTCCACATGTTTACAATTTCACGTAAAAAAAATGCTAAAATTCCAGTTGAAATTTTTTCAAAGTCCCTGAAAAATTTTCCAATTTTTGTCCCAATTCTTCCCATTCCCATTGAAACTTTTCAAATCCCTCTCAAAATTGTTAAAATTCTGTTGAAGCTTTTAAAATTCTCTCTAGAATTTTGAAAAAATCCATGGCCACATGTTTACAATTTCACGTCAAAAAATGGCTAAAATTCCAGTTGAAATTTTTTCAAAGTCCCTTAAAAATTTTCCAATTTTTGTCCCAATTCTTCCCATTCCCATTGAAACTTTTCAAATCCCTCTCAAAATTGTTGAAATTCTCTTGAAGCTTTTAAAATTCTCTCTAGAATTTTCAAAATCCATGTCCACATGTTTACAATTTCACGTCAAAAAATGGCTAAAATTCCAGTTGAAATTTTTTCAAAGTCCCCGAAAATTTTTCCAATTTTTGTCCCAATTCTTCCCATTCCCATTGAAACTTTTCAAATCCCTCTCAAAATTGTTGAAATTCTCTTGAAGCTTTTAAAATTCTCTCTAGAATTTTCAAAATCCATGTCCACATGTTTACAATTTCACGTCAAAAAATGGCTAAAATTCCAGTTGAAATTTTTTCAAAGTCCCTTAAAAATTTTCCAATTTTTGTCCCAATTCTTCCCATTCCCATTGAAACTTTTCAAATCCCTCTCAAAATTGTTGAAATTCTGTTGAAGCTTTTAAAATTCTCTCTAGAATTTTCAAAATCCATGTCCACATGTTTACAATTTCACGTCAAAAAATGGCTAAAATTCCAGTTGAAATTTTTTCAAAGTCCCTTAAAAATTTTCCAATTTTTGTCCCAATTCTTCCCATTCCCATTGAAACTTTTCAAATCCCTCTCAAAATTGTTGAAATTCTCTTGAAGCTTTTAAAATTCTCTCTAGAATTTTCAAAATCCATGTCCACATGTTTACAATTTCACTTAAAAAAAATGCTAAAATTCCAGTTGAAATTTTTTCAAAGTCCCTGAAAAATTTTCCAATTTTTGTCCCAATTCTTCCCATTCCCATTGAAACTTTTCAAATCCCTCTCAAAATTGTTGAAATTCTGTTGAAGCTTTTAAAATTCTCTCTAGAATTTTGAAAAAATCCATGGCCACATGTTTACAATTTCACGTCAAAAAATGGCTAAAATTCCAGTTGAAATTTTTTCAAAGTCCCTTCAAAATTTTCCAATTTTTGTCCCAATTCTTCCCATTCCCATTGAAACTTTTCAAATCCCTCTCAAAATTGTTGAAATTCTCTTGAAGCTTTTAAAATTCTCTCTAGAATTTTCAAAATCCATGTCCACATGTTTACAATTTCACGTCAAAAAATGGCTAAAATTCCAGTTGAAATTTTTTCAAAGTCCCTGAAAATTTTTCCAATTTTTGTCCCAATTCTTCCCATTCCCATTGAAACTTTTCAAATCCCTCTCAAAATTGTTGAAATTCTCTTGAAGCTTTTAAAATTCTCTCTAGAATTTTCAAAATCCATGTCCACATGTTTACAATTTCACGTCAAAAAATGGCTAAAATTCCAGTTGAAATTTTTTCAAAGTCCCTTCAAAATTTTCCAATTTTTGTCCCAATTCTTCCCATTCCCATTGAAACTTTTCAAATCCCTCTCAAAATTGTTGAAATTCTGTTGAAGCTTTTAAAATTCTCTCTAGAATTTTCAAAATCCATGTCCACATGTTTACAATTTCACGTCAAAAAATGGCTAAAATTCCAGTTGAAATTTTTTCAAAGTCCCTTAAAAATTTTCCAATTTTTGTCCCAATTCTTCCCATTCCCATTGAAACTTTTCAAATCCCTCTCAAAATTGTTGAAATTCTCTTGAAGCTTTTAAAATTCTCTCTAGAATTTTCAAAATCCATGTCCACATGTTTACAATTTCACGTAAAAAAAATGCTAAAATTCCAGTTGAAATTTTTTCAAAGTCCCTGAAAAATTTTCCAATTTTTGTCCCAATTCTTCCCATTCCCATTGAAACTTTTCAAATCCCTCTCAAAATTGTTGAAATTCTGTTGAAGCTTTTAAAATTCTCTCTAGAATTTTGAAAAAATCCATGGCCACATGTTTACAATTTCACGTCAAAAAATGGCTAAAATTCCAGTTGAAATTTTTTCAAAGTCCCTTCAAAATTTTCCCATTTTTGTCCCAATTCTTCCCATTCCCATTGAAACTTTTCAAATCCCTCTCAAAATTGTTGAAATTCTCTTGAAGCTTTTAAAATTCTCTCTAGAATTTTCAAAATCCATGTCCACATGTTTACAATTTCACGTCAAAAAATTGCTAAAATTCCAGTTGAAATTTTTTCAAAGTCCCTGAAAATTTTTCCAATTTTTGTCCCAATTCTTCCCATTCCCATTGAAACTTTTCAAATCCCTCTCAAAATTGTTGAAATTCTCTTGAAGCTTTTAAAATTCTCTCTAGAATTTTCAAAATCCATGTCCACATGTTTACAATTTCACGTCAAAAAATGGCTAAAATTCCAGTTGAAATTTTTTCAAAGTCCCTTCAAAATTTTCCAATTTTTGTCCCAATTCTTCCCATTCCCATTGAAACTTTTCAAATCCCTCTCAAAATTGTTGAAATTCTCTTGAAGCTTTTAAAATTCTCTCTAGAATTTTCAAAATCCATGTCCACATGTTTACAATTTCACGTCAAAAAATGGCTAAAATTCCAGTTGAAATTTTTTCAAAGTCCCTGAAAAATTTTCCCATTTTTGTCCCAATTCTTCCCATTCCCATTGAAACTTTTCAAATCCCTCTCAAAATTGTTGAAATTCTGTTGAAGCTTTTAAAATTCTGTCTAGAATTTTCAAAATCCATGTCCACATGTTTACAATTTCACGTCAAAAAATGGCTAAAATTCTAGTTGAAATTTTTTCAAAGTCCTGTAAAAATTTTCCCATTTTTGTCCCAAGTCTTCCCATTCCCATTGAAACTTTTCAAATCCCTCTCAAAATTGTTGAAATTCTGTTGAAGCTTTTAAAATTCTCTCTAGAATTTTCAAAATCCATGTCCACATGTTTACAATTTCACGTCAAAAAATGGCTAAAATTCCAGTTGAAATTTTTTCAAAGTCCCTGAAAAATTTTCCAATTTTTGTCCCAATTCTTCCCATTCCCATTGAAACTTTTCAAATCCCTCTCAAAATTGTTGAAATTCTGTTAAAGCTTTTAAAATTCTCTCTAGAATTTTCAACATCCATGTCCACATGTTTACAATTTCATGTAAAAAAATGGCTAAAATTCCAGTTGAATTTTTTTCAAAGTCCCTTAAAAATTTTCCAATTTTTGTCCCAATTCTTCCCATTCCCATGGAAACTTTTCAAATCCCTCTCAGAATTGTAGAAATTCTGTTGAAGCTTTTAAAATTCTCTCTAGAATTTTCAAAATCCATGTCCACATGTTTACAATTTCACGTCAAAAAATTGCCAAAATTCCGGTTGAAATTTTTTCAAAGTCCCTTAAAAATTTTCCAATTTTTGTCCCAATTCTTCCCATTCCCATTGAAACTTTTCAAATCCCTCTCAAAATTGTTGAAATTCTCTTGAAGCTTTTAAAATTCTCTCTAGAATTTTCAAAATCCATGGCCACATGTTTACAATTTCACGTCAAAAAATGGCTAAAATTCCAGTTGAAATTTTTTCAAAGTCCCTTCAAAATTTTCCAATTTTTGTCCCAATTCTTCCCATTCCCATTGAAACTTTTCAAATCCCTCTCAAAATTGTTGAAATTCTCTTGAAGCTTTTAAAATTCTCTCTAGAATTTTCAAAATCCATGTCCACATGTTTACAATTTCACGTCAAAAAATGGCTAAAATTCCAGTTGAAATTTTTTCAAAGTCCCTTCAAAATTTTCCAATTTTTGTCCCAATTCTTCCCATTCCCATTGAAACTTTTCAAATCCCTCTCAAAATTGTTGAAATTCTCTTGAAGCTTTTAAAATTCTCTCTAGAATTTTCAAAATCCATGTCCACATGTTTACAATTTCACGTCAAAAAATGGCTAAAATTCCAGTTGAAATTTTTTCAAAGTCCCTTCAAAATTTTCCAATTTTTGTCCCAATTCTTCCCATTCCCATTGAAACTTTTCAAATCCCTCTCAAAATTGTTGAAATTCTCTTGAAGCTTTTAAAATTCTCTCTAGAATTTTCAAAATCCATGTCCACATGTTTACAATTTCACGTCAAAAAATGGCTAAAATTCCAGTTGAAATTTTTTCAAAGTCCCTTAAAAATTTTCCAATTTTTGTCCCAATTCTTCCCATTCCCATTGAAACTTTTCAAATCCCTCTCAAAATTGTTGAAATTCTGTTGAAGCTTTTAAAATTCTCTCTAGAATTTTCAAAATCCATGTCCACATGTTTACAATTTCACGTCAAAAAATGGCTAAAATTCCAGTTGAAATTTTTTCAAAGTCCCTGAAAAATTTTCCCATTTTTGTCCCAATTCTTCCCATTCCCATTGAAACTTTTCAAATCCCTCTCAAAATTGTTGAAATTCTGTTGAAGCTTTTAAAATTCTGTCTAGAATTTTCAAAATCCATGTCCACATGTTTACAATTTCACGTCAAAAAATGGCTAAAATTCTAGTTGAAATTTTTTCAAAGTCCTGTAAAAATTTTCCCATTTTTGTCCCAAGTCTTCCCATTCCCATTGAAACTTTTCAAATCCCTCTCAAAATTGT
>NW_028116533.1:0-43564 GCF_964273445.1 Streptopelia decaocto | reverse complement strand
AATGGGAAGAATTGGGACAAAAATTGGAAATTTTTGAAGGGACTTTGAAAACATTTCAACTGGAATTTTAGCCATTTTTTTGACGTGAAATTGTAAACATGTGTACATGGATTTTGAAAATTCTAGAGAGAATTTTAAAAGCTTCAACAGAATTTCAACAATTTTGAGAGGGATTTGAAAAGTTTCAATAAGAATGGGAAGAATTGGGACAAAAATTGGAAAATTTTTAAGGGACTTTGAAAAAATTTCAACTGGAATTTTAGCAATTTTTTTATGTGAAATTGTAAACATGTGGCCATGGATTTTGAAAATTCTAGAGAGAATTTTAAAAGCTTTAACAGAATTTCTACAATTTTGAGAGGGATTTGAAAAGTTTCAATGGAATGGGAAGAATTGGGACAAAAATTGGAAAATTTTTAAGGGACTTTGAAAAAATTTCAACTGGAATTTTAGCCATTTTTTGACGTGAAATTGTAAACATGTGGCCATGGATTTTGAAAATTCTAGAGAGAATTTTAAAAGCTTCAAGAGAATTTCAACAATTTTGAGAGGGATTTGAAAAGTTTCAATGTGAATGGGAAGAATTGGGACAAAAATTGGAAAATTTTTAAGGGACTTTGAAAAAATTTCAACTGGAATTTTAGCCATTTTTTGACGTGAAATTGTAAACATGTGGCCATGGATTTTGAAAATTCTAGAGAGAATTTTAAAAGCTTCAAGAGAATTTCAACAATTTTGAGAGGGATTGAAAAGTTTCAATGGGAATGGGAAGAATTGGGACAAAAATTGGAAAATTTTTAAGGGACTTTGAAAAAATTTCAACTGGAATTTTAGCCATTTTTTTACATGAAATTGTAAACATGTGGCCATGGATTTTGAAAATTCTAGAGAGAATTTTAAAAGCTTCAAGCAGAATTTCAACAATTTTGAGAGGGATTTGAAAAGTTTCAATGGGAATGGGAAGAATTGGGACAAAAATTGGAAAATTTTTAAGGGACTTTGAAAAAATTTCAACTGGAATTTTAGCCATTTTTTGACGTGAAATTGTAAACATGTGGACATGGATTTTGAAAATTCTAGAGAGAATTTTAAAAGCTTCAAGAGAATTTCAACAATTTTGAGAGGGATTTGAAAAGTTTCAATGGGAATGGAAGAATTGGGACAAAAATTGGAAAATTTTTAAGGGACTTTGAAAAAATTTCAACTGGAATTTTAGCATTTTTTTTACGTGAAATTGTAAACATGTGGACATGGATTTTGAAAATTCTAGAGAGAATTTTAAAAGCTTCAAGAGAATTTCAACAATTTTGAGAGGGATTTGAAAAGTTTCAATGGGAATGGGAAGAATTGGGACAAAAATTGGAAAATTTTTAAGGGACTTTGAAAAAATTTCAACTGGAATTTTAGCCATTTTGTTACGTGAAATTGTAAACATGTGGCCATGGATTTTGAAAATTCTAGAGAGAATTTTAAAAGCTTCAAGAGAATTTCCACAATTTTGAGAGGGATTTGAAAAGTTTCAATGGGAATGGGAAGAATTGGACAAAAATTGGAAAATTTTTAAGGGACTTTGAAAAAATTTCAACTGGAATTTTAGCCATTTTTTTACATGAAATTGTAAACATGTGGCCATGGATTTTGAAAATTCTAGAGAGAATTTTAAAAGCTTCAAGAGAATTTCAACAATTTTGAGAGGGATTTGAAAAGTTTCCATGGGAATGGGAAGAATTGGGACAAAAATTGGAAAATTTTTAAGGGACTTTGAAAAAATTTCAACTGGAATTTTAGCCATTTTTTGACGTGAAATTGTAAACATGTGGCCATGGATTTTGAAAATTCTAGAGAGAATTTTAAAAGCTTCAAGAGAATTTCAACAATTTTGAGAGGGATTTGAAAAGTTTCAATGGGAATGGGAAGAATTGGGACAAAAATTGGAAAATTTTTAAGGGACTTTGAAAAAATTTCAACTGGATTTTAGCAATTTTTTGACGTGAAATTGTAAACATGTGGACATGGATTTTGAAAATTCTAGAGAGAATTTTAAAAGCTTCAAGAGAATTTCAACAATTTTGAGAGGGATTTGAAAAGTTTCAATGGGAATGGGAAGAATTGGGACAAAAATTGGAAAATTTTTAAGGGACTTTGAAAAAATTTCAACTGGAATTTTAGCATTTTTTTGACATGAAATTGTAAACATGTGGACATGGATTTTGAAAATTCTAGAGAGAATTTTAAAAGCTTCAACAGAATTTCAACACTTTTGAGAGGGATTTGAAAAGTTTCAATGGGAATGGGAAGAATTGGGACAAAAATTGGAAAATTTTTAAGGGACTTTGAAAAAATTTCAACTGGAATTTTAGCCATTTTTTTACTTGAAATTGTAAACATGTGGCCATGGATTTTGAAAATTCTAGAGAGAATTTTAAAAGCTTCAAGAGAATTTCAACAATTTTGAGAGGGATTTGAAAAGTTTCAATGGGAATGGGAAGAATTGGGACAAAAATTGGAAAATTTTTAAGGGACTTTGAAAAAATTTCAACTGGAATTTTAGCAATTTTTTGACGTGAAATTGTAAACATGTGGACATGGATTTTGAAAATTCTAGAGAGAATTTTAAAAGCTTCAAGAGAATTTCAACACTTTTGAGAGGGATTTGAAAAGTTTCAATGGGAATGGGAAGAATTGGGACAAAAATTGGAAAATTTTTAAGGGAACTTTGAAAAAGTTTCAACTGGAATTTTAGCCATTTTTTTACGTGAAATTGTAAACATGTGGCCATGGATTTTGAAAATTCTAGAGAGAATTTTAAAAGCTTCAAGAGAATTTCAACAATTTTGAGAGGGATTTGAAAAGTTTCCATGGGAATGGGAAGAATTGGGACAAAAATTGGAAAATTTTTAAGGGACTTTGAAAAAATTTCAACTGGAATTTTAGCCATTTTTTGACGTGAAATTGTAAACATGTGGCCATGGATTTTGAAAATTCTAGAGAGAATTTTAAAAGCTTCAGAGAATTTCAACAATTTTGAGAGGGATTTGAAAAGTTTCAATGGGAATGGGAAGAATTGGGACAAAAATTGGAAAATTTTTAAGGGACTTTGAAAAAATTTCAACTGGAATTTTAGCCATTTTTTGACGTGAAATTGTAAACATGTGGACATGGATTTTGAAAATTCTAGAGAGAATTTTAAAAGCTTCAAGAGAATTTCAACAATTTTGAGAGGGATTTGAAAAGTTTCAATGGGAATGGGAAGAATTGGGACAAAAATTGGAAAATTTTTAAGGGACTTTGAAAAAATTCCAACTGGAATTTTAGCCATTTTTTGACGTGAAATTGTAAACATGTGGCCATGGATTTTGAAAATTCTAGAGAGAATTTTAAAAGCTTCAAGAGAATTTCAACAATTTTGAGAGGGATTTGAAAAGTTTCAATGGGAATGGGAAGAATTGGGACAAAAATTGGAAAATTTTTCAGGGACTTTGAAAAAATTTCAACTGGAATTTTAGCCATTTTTTGACGTGAAATTGTAAACATGTGGCCATGGATTTTGAAAATTCTAGAGAGAATTTTAAAAGCTTCAAGAGAATTTCAACAATTTTGAGAGGGATTTGAAAATTTTCAATGGGAATGGGAAGAATTGGGACAAAAATTGGAAAATTTTTAAGGGACTTTGAAAAAATTTCAACTGGAATTTTAGCATTTTTTTTACGTGAAATTGTAAACATGTGGACATGGATTTTGAAAATTCTAGAGAGAATTTTAAAAGCTTCAAGAGAATTTCAACAATTTTGAGAGGGATTTGAAAAGTTTCAATGGGAATGGGAAGAATTGGGACAAAAATTGGAAAATTTTTAAGGGACTTTGAAAAAATTTCACCTGGAATTTTAGCCATTTTTTATGTGAAATTGTAAACATGTGGACATGGATTTTGAAATTCTAGAGAGAATTTTAAAAGCTTCAACAGAATTTCAACAATTTTGAGAGGGATTTGAAAAGTTTCAATGGGAATGGGAAGAATTGGGACAAAAATTGGAAAATTTTTAATGGACTTTGAAAAAATTTCAACTGGAATTTTAGCCATTTTGTTACGTGAAATTGTAAACATGTGGACATGGATTTTGAAAATTCTAGAGAGAATTTTAAAAGCTTCAACAGAATTTCAACAATTTTGAGAGGGATTTGAAAAGTTTCAATGGGAATGGGAAGAATTGGGACAAAAATTGGAAAATTTTTAAGGGACTTTGAAAAAATTTCAACTGGAATTTTAGCCATTTTTTGACGTGAAATTGTAAACATGTGGACATGGATTTTGAAAATTCTAGAGAGAATTTTAAAAGCTTTAACAGAATTTCTACAATTTTGAGAGGGATTTGAAAAGTTTCAATGGGAATGGGAAGAATTGGGACAAAAATTGGAAAATTTTTAAGGGACTTTGAAAAAATTTCAACTGGAATTTTAGCCATTTTTTTACATGAAATTGTAAACATGTGGCCATGGATTTTGAAAATTCTAGAGAGAATTTTAAAAGCTTCAAGAGAATTTCAACAATTTTGAGAGGGATTTGAAAAGTTTCAATGGGAATGGGAAGAATTGGGACAAAAATTGGAAAATTTTTCAGGGACTTTGAAAAAATTTCAACTGGAATTTTAGCCATTTTTTTACGTGAAATTGTAAACATGTGGCCATGGATTTTGAAATTCTAGAGAGAATTTTAAAAGCTTCAAGAGAATTTCAACAATTTTGAGAGGGATTTGAAAAGTTTCAATGGGAATGGGAAGAATTGGGACAAAAATTGGAAAATTTTTAAGGGACTTTGAAAAAATTTCAACTGGAATTTAGCAATTTTTTGACGTGAAATTGTAAACATGTGGACATGGATTTTGAAAATTCTAGAGAGAATTTTAAAAGCTTCAAGAGAATTTCAACACTTTTGAGAGGGATTTGAAAAGTTTCAATGGGAATGGGAAGAATTGGGACAAAAATTGGAAAATTTTTAAGGGAACTTTGAAAAAGTTTCAACTGGAATTTTAGCCATTTTTTTACGTGAAATTGTAAACATGTGGCCATGGATTTTGAAAATTCTAGAGAGAATTTTAAAAGCTTCAAGAGAATTTCAACAATTTTGAGAGGGATTTGAAAAGTTTCCATGGGAATGGGAAGAATTGGGACAAAAATTGGAAAATTTTTAAGGGACTTTGAAAAAATTTCAACTGGAATTTTAGCCATTTTTTGACGTGAAATTGTAAACATGTGGCCATGGATTTTGAAAATTCTAGAGAGAATTTTAAAAGCTTCAAGAGAATTTCAACAATTTGAGAGGGATTTGAAAAGTTTCAATGGGAATGGGAAGAATTGGGACAAAAATTGGAAAATTTTTAAGGGACTTTGAAAAAATTTCAACTGGAATTTTAGCCATTTTTTGACGTGAAATTGTAAACATGTGGACATGGATTTTGAAAATTCTAGAGAGAATTTTAAAAGCTTCAAGAGAATTTCAACAATTTTGAGAGGGATTTGAAAAGTTTCAATGGGAATGGGAAGAATTGGGACAAAAATTGGAAAATTTTTAAGGGACTTTGAAAAAATTCCAACTGGAATTTTAGCCATTTTTTGACGTGAAATTGTAAACATGTGGCCATGGATTTTGAAAATTCTAGAGAGAATTTTAAAAGCTTCAAGAGAAATTTCAACAATTTTGAGAGGGATTTGAAAAGTTTCAATGGGAATGGAAGAATTGGGACAAAAATTGGAAAATTTTTCAGGGACTTTGAAAAAATTTCAACTGGAATTTTAGCCATTTTTTGACGTGAAATTGTAAACATGTGGCCATGGATTTTGAAAATTCTAGAGAGAATTTTAAAAGCTTCAAGAGAATTTCAACAATTTTGAGAGGGATTTGAAAAGTTTCAATGGGAATGGGAAGAATTGGGACAAAAATTGGAAAATTTTTAAGGGACTTTGAAAAAATTTCAACTGGAATTTTAGCATTTTTTTTACGTGAAATTGTAAACATGTGGACATGGATTTTGAAAATTCTAGAGAGAATTTTAAAAGCTTCAAGAGAATTTCAACAATTTTGAGAGGGATTTGAAAAGTTTCAATGGGAATGGGAAGAATTGGGACAAAAATTGGAAAATTTTTAAGGGACTTTGAAAAAATTTCACCTGGAATTTTAGCCATTTTTTTATATGAAATTGTAAACATGTGGACATGGATTTTGAAAATTCTAGAGAGAATTTTAAAAGCTTCAACAGAATTTCAACAATTTTGAGAGGGATTTGAAAAGTTTCAATGGGAATGGGAAGAATTGGGACAAAAATTGGAAAATTTTTAATGGACTTTGAAAAAATTTCAACTGGAATTTTAGCCATTTTGTTACATGAAATTGTAAACATGTGGACATGGATTTTGAAAATTCTAGAGAGAATTTTAAAAGCTTCAACAGAATTTCAACAATTTTGAGAGGGATTTGAAAAGTTTCAATGGGAATGGGAAGAATTGGGACAAAAATTGGAAAATTTTTAAGGGACTTTGAAAAAATTTCAACTGGAATTTTAGCCATTTTTTGACGTGAAATTGTAAACATGTGGACATGGATTTTGAAAATTCTAGAGAGAATTTTAAAAGCTTTAACAGAATTTCTACAATTTTGAGAGGGATTTGAAAAGTTTCAATGGGAATGGGAAGAATTGGGACAAAAATTGGAAAATTTTTAAGGGACTTTGAAAAAATTTCAACTGGAATTTTAGCCATTTTTTTACATGAAATTGTAAACATGTGGCCATGGATTTTGAAAATTCTAGAGAGAATTTTAAAAGCTTCAAGAGAATTTCAACAATTTTGAGAGGGATTTGAAAAGTTTCAATGGGAATGGGAAGAATTGGGACAAAAATTGGAAAATTTTTAAGGGACTTTGAAAAAATTTCAACTGGAATTTTAGCCATTTTTTTACTTGAAATTGTAAACATGTGGCCATGGATTTTGAAAATTCTAGAGAGAATTTTAAAAGCTTCAAGAGAATTTCCACAATTTTGAGAGGGATTTGAAAAGTTTCAATGGGAATGGGAAGAATTGGGACATAAATTGGAAAATTTTTCAGGGACTTTGAAAAAATTTCAACTGGAATTTTAGCAATTTTTTTACGTGAAATTGTAAACATGTGGACATGGATTTTGAAAATTCTAGAGAGAATTTTAAAAGCTTCAACAGAATTTCAACAATTTTGAGAGGGATTTGAAAAGTTTCAATGGGAATGGGAAGAATTGGGACAAAAATTGGAAAATTTTTAAGGGACTTTGAAAAAATTTCAACTGGAATTTTAGCCATTTTTTGACATGAAATTGTAAACATGTGGCCATGGATTTTGAAAATTCTAGAGAGAATTTTAAAAGCTTCAAGAGAATTTCAACAATTTTGAGAGGGATTTGAAAAGTTTCAATGGGAATGGGAAGAATTGGGACAAAAATTGGAAAATTTTTAAGGGACTTTGAAAAAATTTCAACTGGAATTTTAGCAATTTTTTGACGTGAAATTGTAAACATGTGGACATGGATTTTGAAAATTCTAGAGAGAATTTTAAAAGCTTCAAGAGAATTTCAAGAATTTTGAGAGGGATTTGAAAAGTTTCAATGGGAATGGGAAGAATTGGGACAAAAATTGGAAATTTTTTAAGGGACTTTGAAAAAATTTCAACTGGAATTTTAGCATTTTTTTTACGTGAAATTGTAAACATGTGGCCATGGATTTTGAAAAATCTAGAGAGAATTTTAAAAGCTTCAACAGAATTTCAACAATTTTGAGAGGGATTTGAAAAGTTTCAATGGGAATGGGAAGAATTGGGACAAAAATTGGAAATTTTTTAAGGGACTTTGAAAAAATTTCAACTGGAATTTTAGCATTTTTTTGACGTGAAATTGTAAACATGTGGACATGGATTTTGAAAATTCTAGAGAGAATTTTAAAAGCTTCAACAGAATTTCAACAATTTTGAGAGGGATTTGAAAAGTTTCAATAAGAATGGGAAGAATTGGGACAAAAATTGGAAAATTTTTAAGGGACTTTGAAAAAATTTCAACTGGAATTTTAGCAATTTTTTTATGTGAAATTGTAAACATGTGGCCATGGATTTTGAAAATTCTAGAGAGAATTTTAAAAGCTTTAACAGAATTTCTACAATTTTGAGAGGGATTTGAAAAGTTTCAATGGGAATGGGAAGAATTGGGACAAAAATTGGAAAATTTTTAAGGGACTTTGAAAAAATTTCAACTGGAATTTTAGCCATTTTTTGACGTGAAATTGTAAACATGTGGCCATGGATTTTGAAAATTCTAGAGAGAATTTTAAAAGCTTCAAGAGAATTTCAACAATTTTGAGAGGGATTTGAAAAGTTTCAATGTGAATGGGAAGAATTGGGACAAAAATTGGAAAATTTTTAAGGGACTTTGAAAAAATTTCAACTGGAATTTTAGCCATTTTGTTACGTGAAATTGTAAACATGTGGCCATGGATTTTGAAAATTCTAGAGAGAATTTTAAAAGCTTCAAGAGAATTTCAACAATTTTGAGAGGGATTTGAAAAGTTTCAATGGGAATGGGAAGAATTGGGACAAAAATTGGAAAATTTTTAAGGGACTTTGAAAAAATTTCAACTGGAATTTTAGCCATTTTTTTACATGAAATTGTAAACATGTGGCCATGGATTTTGAAAATTCTAGAGAGAATTTTAAAAGCTTCAACAGAATTTCAACAATTTTGAGAGGGATTTGAAAAGTTTCAATGGGAATGGGAAGAATTGGGACAAAAATTGGAAAATTTTTAAGGGACTTTGAAAAAATTTCAACTGGAATTTTAGCCATTTTTTGACGTGAAATTGTAAACATGTGGACATGGATTTTGAAAATTCTAGAGAGAATTTTAAAAGCTTCAAGAGAATTTCAACAATTTTGAGAGGGATTTGAAAAGTTTCAATGGGAATGGGAAGAATTGGGACAAAAATTGGAAAATTTTTAAGGGACTTTGAAAAAATTTCAACTGGAATTTTAGCATTTTTTTTACGTGAAATTGTAAACATGTGGACATGGATTTTGAAAATTCTAGAGAGAATTTTAAAAGCTTCAACAGAATTTCAAGAATTTTGAGAGGGATTTGAAAAGTTTCAATGGGAATGGGAAGAATTGGGACAAAAATTGGAAAATTTTTAAGGGACTTTGAAAAAATTTCAACTGGAATTTTAGCCATTTTGTTACGTGAAATTGTAAACATGTGGCCATGGATTTTGAAAATTCTAGAGAGAATTTTAAAAGCTTCAAGAGAATTTCCACAATTTTGAGAGGGATTTGAAAAGTTTCAATGGGAATGGGAAGAATTGGGACAAAAATTGGAAAATTTTTAAGGGACTTTGAAAAAATTTCAACTGGAATTTTAGCCATTTTTTTACATGAAATTGTAAACATGTGGCCATGGATTTTGAAAATTCTAGAGAGAATTTTAAAAGCTTCAACAGAATTTCAACAATTTTGAGAGGGATTTGAAAAGTTTCAATGGGAATGGGAAGAATTGGGACAAAAATTGGAAAATTTTTAAGGGACTTTGAAAAAATTTCACCTGGAATTTTAGCCATTTTTTTATGTGAAATTGTAAACATGTGGACATGGATTTTGAAAATTCTAGAGAGAATTTTAAAAGCTTCAACAGAATTTCAACAATTTTGAGAGGGATTTGAAAAGTTTCAATGGGAATGGGAAGAATTGGGACAAAAATTGGAAATTTTTTAAGGGACTTTGAAAAAATTTCAACTGGAATTTTAGCATTTTTTTGACGTGAAATTGTAAACATGTGGACATGGATTTTGAAAATTCTAGAGAGAATTTTAAAAGCTTCAACAGAATTTCAACAATTTTGAGAGGGATTTGAAAAGTTTCAATAAGAATGGGAAGAATTGGGACAAAAATTGGAAAATTTTTCAGGGACTTTGAAAAAATTTCAACTGGAATTTTAGCAATTTTTTTATGTGAAATTGTAAACATGTGGCCATGGATTTTGAAAATTCTAGAGAGAATTTTAAAAGCTTTAACAGAATTTCTACAATTTTGAGAGGGATTTGAAAAGTTTCAATGGGAATGGGAAGAATTGGGACAAAAATTGGAAAATTTTTAAGGGACTTTGAAAAATTTCAACTGGAATTTTAGCCATTTTTTGACGTGAAATTGTAAACATGTGGCCATGGATTTTGAAAATTCTAGAGAGAATTTTAAAAGCTTCAAGAGAATTTCAACAATTTTGAGAGGGATTTGAAAAGTTTCAATGTGAATGGGAAGAATTGGGACAAAAATTGGAAAATTTTTAAGGGACTTTGAAAAAAATTTCAACTGGAATTTTAGCCATTTTGTTACGTGAAATTGTAAACATGTGGCCATGGATTTTGAAAATTCTAGAGAGAATTTTAAAAGCTTCAAGAGAATTTCAACAATTTTGAGAGAGATTTGAAAAGTTTCAATGGGAATGGGAAGAATTGGGACAAAAATTGGAAAATTTTTAAGGGACTTTGAAAAAAATTTCAACTGGAATTTTAGCCATTTTTTTACATGAAATTGTAAACATGTGGCCATGGATTTTGAAAATTCTAGAGAGAATTTTAAAAGCTTCAACAGAATTTCAACAATTTTGAGAGGGATTTGAAAAGTTTCAATGGGAATGGGAAGAATTGGGACAAAAATTGGAAAATTTTTAAGGGACTTTGAAAAAATTTCAACTGGAATTTTAGCCATTTTTTGACGTGAAATTGTAAACATGTGGACATGGATTTTGAAAATTCTAGAGAGAATTTTAAAAGCTTCAAGAGAATTTCAACAATTTTGAGAGGGATTTGAAAAGTTTCAATGGGAATGGGAAGAATTGGGACAAAAATTGGAAAATTTTTAAGGGACTTTGAAAAAATTTCAACTGGAATTTTAGCATTTTTTTACGTGAAATTGTAAACATGTGGACATGGATTTTGAAAATTCTAGAGAGAATTTTAAAAGCTTCAACAGAATTTCAAGAATTTTGAGAGGGATTTGAAAAGTTTCAATGGGAATGGAAGAATTGGGACAAAAATTGGAAAATTTTTAAGGGACTTTGAAAAAATTTCAACTGGATTTTAGCCATTTTTGTTACGTGAAATTGTAAACATGTGGCCATGGATTTTGAAAATTCTAGAGAGAATTTTAAAAGCTTCAAGAGAATTTCCACAATTTTGAGAGGGATTTGAAAAGTTTCAATGGGAATGGGAAGAATTGGGACAAAAATTGGAAAATTTTTAAGGGACTTTGAAAAAATTTCAACTGGAATTTTAGCCATTTTTTACATGAAATTGTAAACATGTGGCCATGGATTTTGAAAATTCTAGAGAGAATTTTAAAAGCTTCAACAGAATTTCCAACAATTTTGAGAGGGATTTGAAAAGTTTCAATGGGAATGGGAAGAATTGGGACAAAAATTGGAAAATTTTAAGGGACTTTGAAAAAATTTCAACTGGAATTTTAGCCATTTTTTGACGTGAAATTGTAAACATGTGGCCATGGATTTTGAAAATTCTAGAGAGAATTTTAAAAGCTTCACAGAGAATTTCAACAATTTTGAGAGGGATTTGAAAAGTTTCAATGGGAATGGGAAGAATTGGGACAAAAATTGGAAAATTTTAAGGGACTTTGAAAAAATTTCAACTGGATTTTAGCAATTTTTTGACGTGAAATTGTAAACATGTGGACATGGATTTTGAAAATTCTAGAGAGAATTTTAAAAGCTTCAACAGAATTTCAACAATTTTGAGAGGGATTTGAAAAGTTTCAATGGGAATGGGAAGAATTGGGACAAAAATTGGAAAATTTTTAAGGGACTTTGAAAAAATTTCAACTGGAATTTTAGCATTTTTTTGACATGAAATTGTAAACATGTGGACATGGATTTTGAAAATTCTAGAGAGAATTTTAAAAGCTTCAACAGAATTTCAACACTTTTGAGAGGGATTTGAAAAGTTTCAATGGGAATGGGAAGAATTGGGACAAAAATTGGAAAATTTTTAAGGGACTTTGAAAAAATTTCAACTGGAATTTTAGCCATTTTTTTACTTGAAATTGTAAACATGTGGCCATGGATTTTGAAAATTCTAGAGAGAATTTTAAAAAGCTTCAAGAGAATTTCAACAATTTTGAGAGGGATTTGAAAAGTTTCAATGGGAATGGGAAGAATTGGGACAAAAATTGGAAAATTTTTAAGGGACTTTGAAAAAATTTCAACTGGAATTTTAGCATTTTTTTGACATGAAATTGTAAACATGTGGACATGGATTTTGAAAATTCTAGAGAGAATTTTAAAAGCTTCAACAGAATTTCAACACTTTTGAGAGGGATTTGAAAAGTTTCAATGGGAATGGGAAGAATTGGGACAAAATTGGAAAATTTTTAAGGGACTTTGAAAAATTTCAACTGGAATTTTAGCCATTTTTTTACTTGAAATTGTAAACATGTGGCCATGGATTTTGAAAATTCTAGAGAGAATTTTAAAAGCTTCAAGAGAATTTCAACAATTTTGAGAGGGATTTGAAAAGTTTCAATGGGAATGGGAAGAAATTGGGACAAAAATTGGAAAATTTTTCAGGGACTTTGAAAAAATTTCAACTGGAATTTTAGCCATTTTTTGACGTGAAATTGTAAACATGTGGACATGGATTTTGAAAATTCTAGAGAGAATTTTAAAAGCTTCAAGAGAATTTCAACAATTTTGAGAGGGATTTGAAAAGTTTCAATGGGAATGGGAAGAATTGGGACAAAAATTGGAAAATTTTTAAGGGACTTTGAAAAATTTCAACTGGAATTTTAGCCATTTTTTTACATGAAATTGTAAACATGTGGCCATGGATTTTGAAAATTCTAGAGAGAATTTTAAAAGCTTCAACAGAATTTCAACAATTTTGAGAGGGATTTGAAAAGTTTCAATGGGAATGGGAAGAATTGGGACAAAAATTGGAAAATTTTTAAGGGACTTTGAAAAAATTTCAACTGGAATTTAGCCATTTTTTGACGTGAAATTGTAAACATGTGGCCATGGATTTTGAAAATTCTAGAGAGAATTTTAAAAGCTTCAACAGAATTTCAACAATTTTGAGAGGGATTTGAAAAGTTTCAATGGGAATGGAAGAATTGGGACAAAAATTGGAAAATTTTTAAGGGACTTGAAAAAATTTCAACTGGAATTTTAGCCATTTTTTGACGTGAAATTGTAAACATGTGGACATGGATTTTGAAAATTCTAGAGAGAATTTTAAAAGCTTCAAGAGAATTTCAACAATTTTGAGAGGGATTTGAAAAGTTTCAATGGGAATGGGAAGAATTGGGACAAAAATTGGAAATTTTTTAAGGGACTTTGAAAAAATTTCAACTGGAATTTTAGCATTTTTTTTACGTGAAATTGTAAACATGTGGACATGGATTTTGAAAATTCTAGAGAGAATTTTAAAAGCTTCAACAGAATTTCAACAATTTTGAGAGGGATTTGAAAAGTTTCAATGGGAATGGGAAGAATTGGGACAAAAATTGAAAAATTTTTAAGGGACTTTGAAAAAATTTCAACTGGTATTTTAGCCATTTTTTTACGTGAAATTGTAAACATGTGGACATGGATTTTGAAAATTCTAGAGAGAATTTTAAAAGCTTCAACAGAATTTCAACAATTTTGAGAGGGATTTGAAAAGTTTCAATGGGAATGGGAAGAATTGGGACAAAAATTGGAAAATTTTTAAGGGACTTTGAAAAAATTTCAACTGGAATTTTAGCCATTTTTTGACGTGAAATTGTAAACATGTGGCCATGGATTTTGAAAATTCTAGAGAGAATTTTAAAAGCTTCAACAGAATTTCAACAATTTTGAGAGGGATTTGAAAAGTTTCAATGGGAATGGGAAGAATTGGGACAAAAATCGGAAAATTTTTAAGGGACTTTGAAAAAATTTCAACTGGAATTTTAGCAATTTTTTTACGTGAAATTGTAAACATGTGGACATGGATTTTGAAAATTCTAGAGAGAATTTTAAAAGCTTCAAGAGAATTTCAACAATTTTGAGAGGGATTTGAAAAGTTTCAATGCGAATGGGAAGAATTGGGACAAAAATTGGAAAATTTTTAAGGGACTTTGAAAAAATTTCAACTGGAATTTTAGCCATTTTGTTACGTGAAATTGTAAACATGTGGCCATGGATTTTGAAAATTCTAGAGAGAATTTTAAAAGCTTCAAGAGAATTTCCACAATTTTGAGAGGGATTTGAAAAGTTTCAATGGGAATGGGAAGAATTGGGACAAAAATTGGAAAATTTTTAAGGGACTTTGAAAAAATTTCAACTGGAATTTTAGCCATTTTTTTACGTGAAATTGTAAACATGTGGCCATGGATTTTGAAAATTCTAGAGAGAATTTTAAAAGCTTTAACAGAATTTCTACAATTTTGAGAGGGATTTGAAAAGTTTCAATGGGAATGGGAAGAATTGGGACAAAAATTGGAAAATTTTTAAGGGACTTTGAAAAAATTTCAACTGGAATTTTAGCCATTTTTTTACGTGAAATTGTAAACATGTGGACATGGATTTTGAAAATTCTAGAGAGAATTTTAAAAGCTTCAAGAGAATTTCAACACTTTTGAGAGGGATTTGAAAAGTTTCAATGGGAATGGGAAGAATTGGGACAAAAATTGGAAAATTTTTAAGGGAACTTTGAAAAAGTTTCAACTGGAATTTTAGCCATTTTTTTACATGAAATTGTAAACATGTGGACATGGATTTTGAAAATTCTAGAGAGAATTTTAAAAGCTTCAACAGAATTTCAACAATTTTGAGAGGGATTTGAAAAGTTTCCATGGGAATGGGAAGAATTGGGACAAAAATTGGAAAATTTTTAAGGGACTTTGAAAAAATTTCAACTGGAATTTTAGCCATTTTTTGACGTGAAATTGTAAACATGTGGCCATGGATTTTGAAAATTCTAGAGAGAATTTTAAAAGCTTCAAGAGAATTTCAACAATTTTGAGAGGGATTTGAAAAGTTTCAATGGGAATGGGAAGAATTGGGACAAAAATTGGAAAATTTTTAAGGGACTTTGAAAAAATTTCAACTGGAATTTTAGCCATTTTTTGACGTGAAATTGTAAACATGTGGACATGGATTTTGAAAATTCTAGAGAGAATTTTAAAAGCTTCAAGAGAATTTCAACAATTTTGAGAGGGATTTGAAAAGTTTCAATGGGAATGGGAAGAATGGGGACAAAAATTGGAAAATTTTTAAGGGACTTTGAAAAAATTTCAACTGGAATTTTAGCCATTTTTTGACGTGAAATTGTAAACATGTGGACATAAATGTTGAAAATTCTAGAGAGAATTTTAAAAGCTTCAAGAGAATTTCAACAATTTTGAGAGGGATTTGAAAAGTTTCAATGGGAATGGGAAGAATTGGGACAAAAATTGGAAAATTTTTAAGGGACTTTGAAAAAATTTCAACTGGAATTTTAGCCATTTTTTGACGTGAAATTGTAAACATGTGGCCATGGATTTTGAAAATTCTAGAGAGAATTTTAAAAGCTTCAAGAGAATTTCAACAATTTTGAGAGGGATTTGAAAAGTTTCAATGGGAATGGGAAGAATTGGGACAAAAATTGGAAAATTTTTAAGGGACTTTGAAAAAATTTCAACTGGATTTTTAGCATTTTTTTTACGTGAAATTGTAAACATGTGGACATGGATTTTGAAAATTCTAGAGAGAATTTTAAAAGCTTCAAGAGAATTTCAACAATTTTGAGAGGGATTTGAAAAGTTTCAATGGGAATGGGAAGAATTGGGACAAAAATTGGAAAATTTTTAAGGGACTTTGAAAAAATTTCAACTGGAATTTTAGCCATTTTGTTACGTGAAATTGTAAACATGTGGCCATGGATTTTGAAAATTCTAGAGAGAATTTTAAAAGCTTCAACAGAATTTCAACAATTTTGAGAGGGATTTGAAAAGTTTCAATGGGAATGGGAAGAATTGGGACAAAAATTGGAAAATTTTTAAGGGACTTTGAAAAAATTTCAACTGGAATTTTAGCCATTTTTTTACCTGGAATTGTAAACATGTGGCCATGGATTTTGAAAATTCTAGAGAGAATTTTAAAAGCTTTAACAGAATTTCTACAATTTTGAGAGGGATTTGAAAAGTTTCAATGGGAATGGGAAGAATTGGGACAAAAATTGGAAAATTTTTAAGGGACTTTGAAAAAATTTCAACTGGAATTTTAGCCATTTTTTTACGTGAAATTGTAAACATGTGGACATGGATTTTGAAAATTCTAGAGAGAATTTTAAAAGCTTCAAGAGAATTTCAACACTTTTGAGAGGGATTTGAAAAGTTTCAATGGGAATGGGAAGAATTGGGACAAAAATTGGAAAATTTTTAAGGGAACTTTGAAAAAGTTTCAACTGGAATTTTAGCCATTTTTTTACGTGAAATTGTAAACATGTGGCCATGGATTTTGAAAATTCTAGAGAGAATTTTAAAAGCTTCAACAGAATTTCAACAATTTTGAGAGGGATTTGAAAAGTTTCCATGGGAATGGGAAGAATTGGGACAAAAATTGGAAAATTTTTAAGGGACTTTGAAAAAATTTCAACTGGAATTTTAGCCATTTTTTGACGTGAAATTGTAAACATGTGGCCATGGATTTTGAAAATTCTAGAGAGAATTTTAAAAGCTTCAAGAGAATTTCAACAATTTTGAGAGGGATTTGAAAAGTTTCAATGGGAATGGGAAGAATTGGGACAAAAATTGGAAAATTTTTAAGGGACTTTGAAAAAATTTCAACTGGAATTTTAGCCATTTTTTGACGTGAAATTGTAAACATGTGGACATGGATTTTGAAAATTCTAGAGAGAATTTTAAAAGCTTCAACAGAATTTCAACAATTTTGAGAGGGATTTGAAAAGTTTCAATGGGAATGGGAAGAATTGGGACAAAAATTGGAAAATTTTTAAGGGACTTTGAAAAAATTTCAACTGGAATTTTAGCCATTTTTTGACGTGAAATTGTAAACATGTGGACATAAATGTTGAAAATTCTAGAGAGAATTTTAAAAGCTTCAAGAGAATTTCAACAATTTTGAGAGGGATTTGAAAAGTTTCAATGGGAATGGGAAGAATTGGGACAAAAATTGGAAAATTTTTAAGGGACTTTGAAAAAATTTCAACTGGAATTTTAGCCATTTTTTGACGTGAAATTGTAAACATGTGGCCATGGATTTTGAAAATTCTAGAGAGAATTTTAAAAGCTTCAAGAGAATTTCAACAATTTTGAGAGGGATTTGAAAAGTTTCAATGGGAATGGGAAGAATTGGGACAAAAATTGGAAAATTTTTCAGGGACTTTGAAAAAATTTCAACTGGATTTTTAGCATTTTTTTTACGTGAAATTGTAAACATGTGGACATGGATTTTGAAAATTCTAGAGAGAATTTTAAAAGCTTCAAGAGAATTTCAACAATTTTGAGAGGGATTTGAAAAGTTTCAATGGGAATGGGAAGAATTGGGACAAAAATTGGAAAATTTTTAAGGGACTTTGAAAAATTTTCAACTGGAATTTTAGCCATTTTGTTACGTGAAATTGTAAACATGTGGCCATGGATTTTGAAAATTCTAGAGAGAATTTTAAAAGCTTCAACAGAATTTCAACAATTTTGAGAGGGATTTGAAAAGTTTCAATGGGAATGGGAAGAATTGGGACAAAAATTGGAAAATTTTTCAGGGACTTTGAAAAAATTTCAACTGGAATTTTAGCAATTTTTTGACGTGAAATTGTAAACATGTGGACATGGATTTTGAAAATTCTAGAGAGAATTTTAAAAGCTTCAAGAGAATTTCAACAATTTTGAGAGGGATTTGAAAAGTTTCAATGGGAATGGGAAGAATTGGGACAAAAATTGGAAAATTTTTAAGGGACTTTGAAAAAATTCCAACTGGAATTTTAGCAATTTTTTGACGTGAAATTGTAAACATGTGGCCATGGATTTTGAAAATTCTAGAGAGAATTTTAAAAGCTTCAAGAGAATTTCAACAATTTTGAGAGGGATTTGAAAAGTTTCAATGGGAATGGGAAGAATTGGGACAAAAATTGGAAAATTTTTAAGGGACTTTGAAAAAATTTCAACTGGAATTTTAGCCATTTTTTGACGTGAAATTGTAAACATGTGGCCATGGATTTTGAAAATTCTAGAGAGAATTTTAAAAGCTTCAACAGAATTCCAACAATTTTGAGAGGGATTTGAAAAGTTTCAATGGGAATGGGAAGAATTGGGACAAAAATTGGAAAATTTTTAAGGGACTTTGAAAAAATTTCAACTGGAATTTTAGCCATTTTTTTTATGTGAAATTGTAAACATGTGGCCATGGATTTTGAAAATTCTAGAGAGAATTTTAAAAGCTTCAAGAGAATTTCAACAATTTTGAGAGGGATTTGAAAAGTTTCAATGGGAATGGGAAGAATGGGGACAAAAATTGGAAAATTTTTAAGGGACTTTGAAAAAATTTCAACTGGAATTTTAGCATTTTTTTTACATGAAATTGTAAACATGTGGACATGGATTTTGAAAATTCTAGAGAGAATTTTAAAAGCTTTAACAGAATTTCAACAATTTTGAGAGGGATTTGAAAAGTTTCAATGGGAATGGGAAGAATTGGGACAAAAATTGGAAAATTTTTAAGGGACTTTGAAAAAATTTCAACTGGAATTTTAGCAATTTTTTTACATGAAATTGTAAACATGTGGACATGGATTTTGAAAATTCTAGAGAGAATTTTAAAAGCTTCAAGAGAATTTCAACAATTTTGAGAGGGATTTGAAAAGTTTCAATGGGAATGGGAAGAATTGGGACAAAAATTGGAAAATTTTTAAGGGACTTTGAAAAAATTTCAACTGGAATTTTAGCCATTTTTTTACGTGAAATTGTAAACATGTGGACATGGATTTTGAAAATTCTAGAGAGAATTTTAAAAGCTTCAAGAGAATTTCAACAATTTTGAGAGGGAATTGAAAAGTTTCAATGGGAATGGGAAGAATTGGGACAAAAATTGGAAAATTTTTAAGGGACTTTGAAAAAATTTCAACTGGAATTTTAGCATTTTTTTACATGAAATTGTAAACATGTGGACATGGATTTTGAAAATTCTAGAGAGAATTTTAAAAGCTTCAACAGAATTTCAACAATTTTGAGAGGGATTTGAAAAGTTTCAATGGGAATGGGAAGAATTGGGACAAAAATTGGAAAATTTTTAAGGGACTTTGAAAAAATTTCAACTGGAATTTTAGCCATTTTTTTACATGAAATTGTAAACATGTGGCCATGGATTTTGAAAATTCTAGAGAGAATTTTAAAAGCTTCAAGAGAATTTCAACAATTTTGAGAGGGATTTGAAAAGTTTCAATGGGAATGGGAAGAATTGGGACAAAAATTGGAAAATTTTTAAGGGACTTTGAAAAAATTTCAACTGGAATTTTAGCCATTTTTTGACGTGAAATTGTAAACATGTGGACATGGAGTTTGAAAATTCTAGAGAGAATTTTAAAAGCTTCAAGAGAATTTCAACAATTTTGAGAGGGATTTGAAAAGTTTCAATGGGAATGGGAAGAATTGGGACAAAAATTGGAAAATTTTTAAGGGACTTTGAAAAAATTTCAACTGGAATTTTAGCCATTTTTTGACGTGAAATTGTAAACATGTGGACATGGATTTTGAAAATTCTAGAGAGAATTTTAAAAGCTTCAAGAGAATTTCAACAATTTTGAGAGGGATTTGAAAAGTTTCAATGGGAATGGGAAGAATTGGGACAAAAATTGGAAAATTTTTAAGGGACTTTGAAAAATTTCAACTGGAATTTTAGCCACTTTGTTACGTGAAATTGTAAACATGTGGCCATGGATTTTGAAAATTCTAGAGAGAATTTTAAAAGCTTCAAGAGAATTTCCACAATTTTGAGAGGGATTTGAAAAGTTTCAATGGGAATGGGAAGAATTGGGACAAAAATTGGAAAATTTTTCAGGGACTTTGAAAAAATTTCAACTGGAATTTTAGCCATTTTTTGACGTGAAATTGTAAACATGTGGCCATGGATTTTGAAAATTCTAGAGAGAATTTTAAAAGCTTCAACAGAATTTCAACAATTTTGAGAGGGATTTGAAAAGTTTCAATGGGAATGGGAAGAATTGGGACAAAAATTGGAAAATTTTTAAGGGACTTTGAAAAAATTTCAACTGGAATTTTAGCAATTTTTTGACGTGAAATTGTAAACATGTGGACATGGATTTTGAAAATTCTAGAGAGAATTTTAAAAGCTTTAACAGAATTTCAACAATTTTGAGAGGGATTTGAAAAGTTTCAATGGGAATGGGAAGAATTGGGACAAAAATTGGAAAATTTTTAAGGGACTTTGAAAAAATTTCAACTGGAATTTTAGCAATTTTTTGACATGAAATTGTAAACATGTGGACATGGATTTTGAAAATTCTAGAGAGAATTTTAAAAGCTTCAAGAGAATTTCAACAATTTTGAGAGGGATTTGAAAAGTTTCAATGGGAATGGGAAGAATTGGGACAAAATTGGAAAATTTTTAAGGGACTTTGAAAAAATTTCAACTGGAATTTTAGCCATTTTTTTACATGAAATTGTAAACATGTGGACATGGATTTTGAAAATTCTAGAGAGAATTTTAAAAGCTTCAAGAGAATTTCAACAATTTTGAGAGGGATTTGAAAAGTTTCAATGGGAATGGGAAGAATTGGGACAAAAATTGGAAAATTTTTAAGGGACTTTGAAAAAATTTCAACTGGAATTTTAGCCATTTTTTGACGTGAAATTGTAAACATGTGGACATGGATTTTGAAAATTCTAGAGAGAATTTTAAAAGCTTCAAGAGAATTTCAACAATTTTGAGAGGGATTTGAAAAGTTTCAATGGGAATGGGAAGAATTGGGACAAAAATTGGAAAATTTTTCAGGGACTTTGAAAAAATTTCAACTGGAATTTTAGCCATTTTTTGACGTGAAATTGTAAACATGTGGACATGGATTTTGAAAATTCTAGAGAGAATTTTAAAAGCTTCAAGAGAATTTCAACAATTTTGAGAGGGATTTGAAAAGTTTCAATGGGAATGGGAAGAATTGGGACAAAAATTGGAAAATTTTTAAGGGACTTTGAAAAAATTCCAACTGGAATTTTAGCAATTTTTGACGTGAAATTGTAAACATGTGGCCATGGATTTTGAAAATTCTAGAGAGAATTTTAAAAGCTTCAAGAGAATTTCAACAATTTTGAGAGGGATTTGAAAAGTTTCAATGGGAATGGGAAGAATTGGGACAAAAATTGGAAAATTTTTAAGGGACTTTGAAAAATTTCAACTGGAATTTTAGCCATTTTTTGACGTGAAATTGTAAACATGTGGACATGGATTTTGAAAATTCTAGAGAGAATTTTAAAAGCTTCAAGAGAATTTCAACAATTTTGAGAGGGATTTGAAAAGTTTCAATGGGAATGGGAAGAATTGGGACAAAAATTGGAAAATTTTTAAGGGACTTTGAAAAAATTTCAACTGGAATTTTAGCCATTTTTTTACGTGAAATTGTAAACATGTGGCCATGGATTTTGAAAATTCTAGAGAGAATTTTAAAAGCTTCAAGAGAATTTCAACAATTTTGAGAGGGATTTGAAAGTTTCAATGGGAATGGGAAGAATGGGACAAAAATTGGAAAATTTTTAAGGGACTTTGAAAAAATTTCAACTGGAATTTTAGCATTTTTTTACATGAAATTGTAAACATGTGGACATGGATTTTGAAAATTCTAGAGAGAATTTTAAAAGCTTTAACAGAATTTCAACAATTTTGAGAGGGATTTGAAAAGTTTCAATGGGAATGGGAAGAATTGGGACAAAAATTGGAAAATTTTTAAGGGACTTTGAAAAAATTTCAACTGGAATTTTAGCATTTTTTTACATGAAATTGTAAACATGTGGACATGGATTTTGAAAATTCTAGAGAGAATTTTAAAAGCTTCAAGAGAATTTCAACAATTTTGAGAGGGATTTGAAAAGTTTCAATGGGAATGGGAAGAATTGGGACAAAAATTGGAAAATTTTTAAGGGACTTTGAAAAAATTTCAACTGGAATTTTAGCCATTTTTTTACGTGAAATTGTAAACATGTGGACATGGATTTTGAAAATTCTAGAGAGAATTTTAAAAGCTTCAAGAGAATTTCAACAATTTTGAGAGGGAATTGAAAAGTTTCAATGGGAATGGGAAGAATTGGGACAAAAATTGGAAAATTTTTAAGGGACTTTGAAAAAATTTCAACTGGAATTTAGCCATTTTTTTACGTGAAATTGTAAACATGTGGACATGGATTTTGAAAATTCTAGAGAGAATTTTAAAAGCTTCAACAGAATTTCAACAATTTTGAGAGGGATTTGAAAAGTTTCAATGGGAATGGGAAGAATTGGGACAAAAATTGGAAAATTTTTAAGGGACTTTGAAAAAATTTCAACTGGAATTTTAGCCATTTTTTTACATGAAATTGTAAACATGTGGCCATGGATTTTGAAAATTCTAGAGAGAATTTTAAAAGCTTCAAGAGAATTTCAACAATTTTGAGAGGGATTTGAAAAGTTTCAATGGGAATGGGAAGAATTGGGACAAAAATTGGAAAATTTTTAAGGGACTTTGAAAAAATTTCAACTGGAATTTTAGCCATTTTTTGACGTGAAATTGTAAACATGTGGACATGGATTTTGAAAATTCTAGAGAGAATTTTAAAAGCTTCAAGAGAATTTCAACAATTTTGAGAGGGATTTGAAAAGTTTCAATGGGAATGGGAAGAATTGGGACAAAAATTGGAAAATTTTTAAGGGACTTTGAAAAAATTTCAACTGGAATTTTAGCCATTTTTTGACGTGAAATTGTAAACATGTGGACATGGATTTTGAAAATTCTAGAGAGAATTTTAAAAGCTTCAAGAGAATTTCAACAATTTTGAGAGGGATTTGAAAAGTTTCAATGGGAATGGGAAGAATTGGGACAAAAATTGGAAAATTTTTAAGGGACTTTGAAAAATTTTCAACTGGAATTTTAGCCACTTTGTTACGTGAAATTGTAAACATGTGGCCATGGATTTTGAAAATTCTAGAGAGAATTTTAAAAGCTTCAAGAGAATTTCCACAATTTTGAGAGGGATTTGAAAAGTTTCAATGGGAATGGGAAGAATTGGGACAAAAATTGGAAAATTTTTCAGGGACTTTGAAAAAATTTCAACTGGAATTTTAGCCATTTTTTGACGTGAAATTGTAAACATGTGGCCATGGATTTTGAAAATTCTAGAGAGAATTTTAAAAGCTTCAACAGAATTTCAACAATTTTGAGAGGGATTTGAAAAGTTTCAATGGGAATGGGAAGAATTGGGACAAAAATTGGAAAATTTTTAAGGGACTTTGAAAAAATTTCAACTGGAATTTTAGCAATTTTTTGACGTGAAATTGTAAACATGTGGACATGGATTTTGAAAATTCTAGAGAGAATTTTAAAAGCTTTAACAGAATTTCAACAATTTTGAGAGGGATTTGAAAAGTTTCAATGGGAATGGGAAGAATTGGGACAAAAATTGGAAAATTTTTAAGGGACTTTGAAAAAATTTCAACTGGAATTTTAGCAATTTTTTTACATGAAATTGTAAACATGTGGACATGGATTTTGAAAATTCTAGAGAGAATTTTAAAAGCTTCAAGAGAATTTCAACAATTTTGAGAGGGATTTGAAAAGTTTCAATGGGAATGGGAAGAATTGGGACAAAAATTGGAAAATTTTTAAGGGACTTTGAAAAAATTTCAACTGGAATTTTAGCCATTTTTTTACGTGAAATTGTAAACATGTGGACATGGATTTTGAAAATTCTAGAGAGAATTTTAAAAGCTTCAAGAGAATTTCAACAATTTTGAGAGGGAATTGAAAAGTTTCAATGGGAATGGGAAGAATTGGGACAAAAATTGGAAAATTTTTAAGGGACTTTGAAAAAATTTCAACTGGAATTTTAGCAATTTTTTGACGTGAAATTGTAAACATGTGGACATGGATTTTGAAAATTCTAGAGAGAATTTTAAAAGCTTCAACAGAATTTCAACAATTTTGAGAGGGATTTGAAAAGTTTCAATGGGAATGGGAAGAATTGGGACAAAAATTGGAAAATTTTTAAGGGACTTTGAAAAAATTTCAACTGGAATTTTAGCCATTTTTTTACATGAAATTGTAAACATGTGGCCATGGATTTTGAAAATTCTAGAGAGAATTTTAAAAGCTTCAAGAGAATTTCAACAATTTTGAGAGGGATTTGAAAAGTTTCAATGGGAATGGGAAGAATTGGGACAAAAATTGGAAAATTTTTAAGGGACTTTGAAAAAATTTCAACTGGAATTTTAGCAATTTTTTGACGTGAAATTGTAAACATGTGGACATGGATTTTGAAAATTCTAGAGAGAATTTTAAAAGCTTCAAGAGAATTTCAACAATTTTGAGAGGGATTTGAAAAGTTTCAATGGGAATGGGAAGAATTGGGACAAAAATTGGAAAATTTTTCAGGGACTTTGAAAAAATTTCAACTGGAATTTTAGCCATTTTTTGACGTGAAATTGTAAACATGTGGACATGGATTTTGAAAATTCTAGAGAGAATTTTAAAAGCTTCAAGAGAATTTCAACAATTTTGAGAGGGATTTGAAAAGTTTCAATGGGAATGGGAAGAATTGGGACAAAAATTGGAAAATTTTTAAGGGACTTTGAAAAATTTTCAACTGGAATTTTAGCCACTTTGTTACGTGAAATTGTAAACATGTGGCCATGGATTTTGAAAATTCTAGAGAGAATTTTAAAAGCTTCAAGAGAATTTCAACAATTTTGAGAGGGATTTGAAAAGTTTCAATGGGAATGGGAAGAATTGGGACAAAAATTGGAAAATTTTTAAGGGACTTTGAAAAAATTTCAACTGGAATTTTAGCCATTTTTTGACGTGAAATTGTAAACATGTGGACATGGATTTTGAAAATTCTAGAGAGAATTTTAAAAGCTTCAAGAGAATTTCAACAATTTTGAGAGGGATTTGAAAAGTTTCAATGGGAATGGGAAGAATTGGGACAAAAATTGGAAAATTTTTAAGGGACTTTGAAAAAATTTCAACTGGAATTTTAGCCATTTTTTGACGTGAAATTGTAAACATGTGGACATGGATTTTGAAAATTCTAGAGAGAATTTTAAAAGCTTCAAGAGAATTTCAACAATTTTGAGAGGGAATTGAAAAGTTTCAATGGGAATGGGAAGAATTGGGACAAAAATTGGAAAATTTTTAAGGGACTTTGAAAAAATTTCAACTGGAATTTTAGCAATTTTTTTACGTGAAATTGTAAACATGTGGACATGGATTTTGAAAATTCTAGAGAGAATTTTAAAAGCTTCAACAGAATTTCAACAATTTTGAGAGGGATTTGAAAAGTTTCAATGGGAATGGGAAGAATTGGGACAAAAATTGGAAAATTTTTAAGGGACTTTGAAAAAATTTCAACTGGAATTTTAGCCATTTTTTTACATGAAATTGTAAACATGTGGCCATGGATTTTGAAAATTCTAGAGAGAATTTTAAAAGCTTCAAGAGAATTTCAACAATTTTGAGAGGGATTTGAAAAGTTTCAATGGGAATGGGAAGAATTGGGACAAAAATTGGAAAATTTTTAAGGGACTTTGAAAAAATTTCAACTGGAATTTTAGCAATTTTTTGACGTGAAATTGTAAACATGTGGACATGGATTTTGAAAATTCTAGAGAGAATTTTAAAAGCTTCAAGAGAATTTCAACAATTTTGAGAGGGATTTGAAAAGTTTCAATGGGAATGGGAAGAATTGGGACAAAAATTGGAAAATTTTTCAGGGACTTTGAAAAAATTTCAACTGGAATTTTAGCCATTTTTTGACGTGAAATTGTAAACATGTGGACATGGATTTTGAAAATTCTAGAGAGAATTTTAAAAGCTTCAAGAGAATTTCAACAATTTTGAGAGGGATTTGAAAAGTTTCAATGGGAATGGGAAGAATTGGGACAAAAATTGGAAAATTTTTAAGGGACTTTGAAAAATTTTCAACTGGAATTTTAGCCACTTTGTTACGTGAAATTGTAAACATGTGGCCATGGATTTTGAAAATTCTAGAGAGAATTTTAAAAGCTTCAAGAGAATTTCCACAATTTTGAGAGGGATTTGAAAAGTTTCAATGGGAATGGGAAGAATTGGGACAAAAATTGGAAAATTTTTAAGGGACTTTGAAAAAATTTCAACTGGAATTTTAGCCATTTTTTTACATGAAATTGTAAACATGTGGCCATGGATTTTGAAAATTCTAGAGAGAATTTTAAAAGCTTCAAGAGAATTTCAACAATTTTGAGAGGGATTTGAAAAGTTTCAATGGGAATGGGAAAGAATTGGGACAAAAATTGGAAAACTTTTAAGGGACTTTGAAAAAATTTCAACTGGAATTTTAGCAATTTTTTGACGTGAAATTGTAAACATGTGGACATGGATTTTGAAAATTCTAGAGAGAATTTTAAAAGCTTCAACAGAATTTCAACAATTTTGAGAGGGATTTGAAAAGTTTCAATGGGAATGGGAAGAATTGGGACAAAAATTGGAAAATTTTTAAGGGACTTTGAAAAATTTCAACTGGAATTTTAGCCATTTTTTTACATGAAATTGTAAACATGTGGCCATGGATTTTGAAAATTCTAGAGAGAATTTTAAAAGCTTCAAGAGAATTTCAACAATTTTGAGAGGGATTTGAAAAGTTTCAATGGGAATGGGAAGAATTGGGACAAAAATTGGAAAATTTTTAAGGGACTTTGAAAAAATTTCAACTGGAATTTTAGCAATTTTTTGACGTGAAATTGTAAACATGTGGACATGGATTTTGAAAATTCTAGAGAGAATTTTAAAAGCTTCAAGAGAATTTCAACAATTTTGAGAGGGATTTGAAAAGTTTCAATGGGAATGGGAAGAATTGGGACAAAAATTGGAAAATTTTTCAGGGACTTTGAAAAAATTTCAACTGGAATTTTAGCCATTTTTTGACGTGAAATTGTAAACATGTGGACATGGATTTTGAAAATTCTAGAGAGAATTTTAAAAGCTTCAAGAGAATTTCAACAATTTTGAGAGGGATTTGAAAAGTTTCAATGGGAATGGGAAGAATTGGGACAAAAATTGGAAAATTTTTAAGGGACTTTGAAAAATTTTCAACTGGAATTTTAGCCACTTTGTTACGTGAAATTGTAAACATGTGGCCATGGATTTTGAAAATTCTAGAGAGAATTTTAAAAGCTTCAACAGAATTTCAACAATTTTGAGAGGGATTTGAAAAGTTTCAATGGGAATGGGAAGAATTGGGACAAAAATTGGAAAATTTTTAAGGGACTTTGAAAAAATTTCAACTGGAATTTTAGCCATTTTTTTACATGAAATTGTAAACATGTGGCCATGGATTTTGAAAATTCTAGAGAGAATTTTAAAAGCTTCAAGAGAATTTCAACAATTTTGAGAGGGATTTGAAAAGTTTCAATGGGAATGGGAAGAATTGGGACAAAAATTGGAAAATTTTTAAGGGACTTTGAAAAAATTTCAACTGGAATTTTAGCAATTTTTTTACGTGAAATTGTAAACATGTGGCCATGGATTTTGAAAATTCTAGAGAGAATTTTAAAAGCTTCAAGAGAATTTCAACAATTTTGAGAGGGATTTGAAAAGTTTCAATGGGAATGGGAAGAATTGGGACAAAAATTGGAAAATTTTTAAGGGACTTTGAAAAAATTTCAACTGGAATTTTAGCCATTTTTTGACGTGAAATTGTAAACATGTGGCCATGGATTTTGAAAATTCTAGAGAGAATTTTAAAAGCTTCAAGAGAATTTCAACAATTTTGAGAGGGATTTGAAAAGTTTCAATGGGAATGGGAAGAATTGGGACAAAAATTGGAAAATTTTTAAGGGACTTTGAAAAAATTTCAACTGGAATTTTAGCCATTTTTTGACGTGAAATTGTAAACATGTGGACATGGATTTTGAAAATTCTAGAGAGAATTTTAAAAGCTTCAAGAGAATTTCAACAATTTTGAGAGGGATTTGAAAAGTTTCAATGGGAATGGGAAGAATTGGGACAAAAATTGGAAAATTTTTAAGGGACTTTGAAAAATTTTCAACTGGAATTTTAGCCACTTTGTTACGTGAAATTGTAAACATGTGGCCATGGATTTTGAAAATTCTAGAGAGAATTTTAAAAGCTTCAAGAGAATTTCCACAATTTTGAGAGGGATTTGAAAAGTTTCAATGGGAATGGGAAGAATTGGGACAAAAATTGGAAAATTTTTCAGGGACTTTGAAAAAATTTCAACTGGAATTTTAGCCATTTTTTGACGTGAAATTGTAAACATGTGGCCATGGATTTTGAAAATTCTAGAGAGAATTTTAAAAGCTTCAAGAGAATTTCCACAATTTTGAGAGGGATTTGAAAAGTTTCAATGGGAATGGGAAGAATTGGGACAAAAATTGGAAAATTTTTAAGGGACTTTGAAAAAATTTCAACTGGAATTTTAGCAATTTTTTGACGTGAAATTGTAAACATGTGGACATGGATTTTGAAAATTCTAGAGAGAATTTTAAAAGCTTTAACAGAATTTCAACAATTTTGAGAGGGATTTGAAAAGTTTCAATGGGAATGGGAAGAATTGGGACAAAAATTGGAAAATTTTTAAGGGACTTTGAAAAAATTTCAACTGGAATTTTAGCAATTTTTTTACATGAAATTGTAAACATGTGGACATGGATTTTGAAAATTCTAGAGAGAATTTTAAAAGCTTCAAGAGAATTTCAACAATTTTGAGAGGGATTTGAAAAGTTTCAATGGGAATGGGAAGAATTGGGACAAAAATTGGAAAATTTTTAAGGGACTTTGAAAAAATTTCAACTGGAATTTTAGCCATTTTTTTACGTGAAATTGTAAACATGTGGACATGGATTTTGAAAATTCTAGAGAGAATTTTAAAAGCTTCAAGAGAATTTCAACAATTTTGAGAGGGATTTGAAAAGTTTCAATGGGAATGGGAAGAATTGGGACAAAAATTGGAAAATTTTTAAGGGACTTTGAAAAAATTTCACCTGGAATTTTAGCCATTTTTTTATATGAAATTGTAAACATGTGGACATGGATTTTGAAAATTCTAGAGAGAATTTTAAAAGCTTCAACAGAATTTCAACAATTTTGAGAGGGATTTGAAAAGTTTCAATGGGAATGGGAAGAATTGGGACAAAAATTGGAAAATTTTTAAGGGACTTTGAAAAAATTTCAACTGGAATTTTAGCCATTTTTTGACGTGAAATTGTAAACATGTGGACATGGATTTTGAAAATTCTAGAGAGAATTTTAAAAGCTTCAAGAGAATTTCAACAATTTTGAGAGGGATTTGAAAAGTTTCAATGGGAATGGGAAGAATTGGGACAAAAATTGGAAAATTTTTAAGGGACTTTGAAAAATTTTCAACTGGAATTTTAGCCACTTTGTTACGTGAAATTGTAAACATGTGGCCATGGATTTTGAAAATTCTAGAGAGAATTTTAAAAGCTTCAAGAGAATTTCCACAATTTTGAGAGGGATTTGAAAAGTTTCAATGGGAATGGGAAGAATTGGGACAAAAATTGGAAAATTTTTCAGGGACTTTGAAAAAATTTCAACTGGAATTTTAGCCATTTTTTGACGTGAAATTGTAAACATGTGGCCATGGATTTTGAAAATTCTAGAGAGAATTTTAAAAGCTTCAAGAGAATTTCCACAATTTTGAGAGGGATTTGAAAAGTTTCAATGGGAATGGGAAGAATTGGGACAAAAATTGGAAAATTTTTAAGGGACTTTGAAAAAATTTCAACTGGAATTTTAGCAATTTTTTGACGTGAAATTGTAAACATGTGGACATGGATTTTGAAAATTCTAGAGAGAATTTTAAAAGCTTTAACAGAATTTCAACAATTTTGAGAGGGATTTGAAAAGTTTCAATGGGAATGGGAAGAATTGGGACAAAAATTGGAAAATTTTTAAGGGACTTTGAAAAAATTTCAACTGGAATTTTAGCAATTTTTTTACATGAAATTGTAAACATGTGGACATGGATTTTGAAAATTCTAGAGAGAATTTTAAAAGCTTCAAGAGAATTTCAACAATTTTGAGAGGGATTTGAAAAGTTTCAATGGGAATGGGAAGAATTGGGACAAAAATTGGAAAATTTTTAAGGGACTTTGAAAAAATTTCAACTGGAATTTTAGCCATTTTTTTACGTGAAATTGTAAACATGTGGACATGGATTTTGAAAATTCTAGAGAGAATTTTAAAAGCTTCAAGAGAATTTCAACAATTTTGAGAGGGAATTGAAAAGTTTCAATGGGAATGGGAAGAATTGGGACAAAAATTGGAAAATTTTTAAGGGACTTTGAAAAAATTTCAACTGGAATTTTAGCAATTTTTTTACGTGAAATTGTAAACATGTGGACATGGATTTTGAAAATTCTAGAGAGAATTTTAAAAGCTTCAACAGAATTTCAACAATTTTGAGAGGGATTTGAAAAGTTTCAATGGGAATGGGAAGAATTGGGACAAAAATTGGAAAATTTTTAAGGGACTTTGAAAAAATTTCAACTGGAATTTTAGCCATTTTTTTACATGAAATTGTAAACATGTGGCCATGGATTTTGAAAATTCTAGAGAGAATTTTAAAAGCTTCAAGAGAATTTCAACAATTTTGAGAGGGATTTGAAAAGTTTCAATGGGAATGGGAAGAATTGGGACAAAAATTGGAAAATTTTTAAGGGACTTTGAAAAAATTTCAACTGGAATTTTAGCAATTTTTTGACGTGAAATTGTAAACATGTGGACATGGATTTTGAAAATTCTAGAGAGAATTTTAAAAGCTTCAAGAGAATTTCAACAATTTTGAGAGGGATTTGAAAAGTTTCAATGGGAATGGGAAGAATTGGGACAAAAATTGGAAAATTTTTCAGGGACTTTGAAAAAATTTCAACTGGAATTTTAGCCATTTTTTGACGTGAAATTGTAAACATGTGGACATGGATTTTGAAAATTCTAGAGAGAATTTTAAAAGCTTCAAGAGAATTTCAACAATTTTGAGAGGGATTTGAAAAGTTTCAATGGGAATGGGAAGAATTGGGACAAAAATTGGAAAATTTTTAAGGGACTTTGAAAAATTTTCAACTGGAATTTTAGCCACTTTGTTACGTGAAATTGTAAACATGTGGCCATGGATTTTGAAAATTCTAGAGAGAATTTTAAAAGCTTCAAGAGAATTTCCACAATTTTGAGAGGGATTTGAAAAGTTTCAATGGGAATGGGAAGAATTGGGACAAAAATTGGAAAATTTTTCAGGGACTTTGAAAAAATTTCAACTGGAATTTTAGCCATTTTTTGACGTGAAATTGTAAACATGTGGCCATGGATTTTGAAAATTCTAGAGAGAATTTTAAAAGCTTCAACAGAATTTCAACAATTTTGAGAGGGATTTGAAAAGTTTCAATGGGAATGGGAAGAATTGGGACAAAAATTGGAAAATTTTTAAGGGACTTTGAAAAAATTTCAACTGGAATTTTAGCAATTTTTTGACGTGAAATTGTAAACATGTGGACATGGATTTTGAAAATTCTAGAGAGAATTTTAAAAGCTTCAAGAGAATTTCAACAATTTTGAGAGGGATTTGAAAAGTTTCAATGGGAATGGGAAGAATTGGGACAAAAATTGGAAAATTTTTAAGGGACTTTGAAAAAATTTCAACTGGAATTTTAGCCATTTTTTGACGTGAAATTGTAAACATGTGGCCATGGATTTTGAAAATTCTAGAGAGAATTTTAAAAGCTTCAACGGAATTTCAACAATTTTGAGAGGGATTTGAAAAGTTTCAATGGGAATGGGAAGAATTGGGACAAAAATTGGAAAATTTTTAAGGGACTTTGAAAAATTTTCAACTGGAATTTTAGCCATTTTGTTACGTGAAATTGTAAACATGTGGCCATGGATTTTGAAAATTCTAGAGAGAATTTTAAAAGCTTCAAGAGAATTTCCACAATTTTGAGAGGGATTTGAAAAGTTTCAATGGGAATGGGAAGAATTGGGACAAAAATTGGAAAATTTTTAAGGGACTTTGAAAAAATTTCAACTGGAATTTTAGCCATTTTTTGACGTGAAATTGTAAACATGTGGCCATGGATTTTGAAAATTCTAGAGAGAATTTTAAAAGCTTCAACAGAATTTCAACAATTTTGAGAGGGATTTGAAAAGTTTCAATGGGAATGGGAAGAATTGGGACAAAAATTGGAAAATTTTTAAGGGACTTTGAAAAAATTTCAACTGGAATTTTAGCAATTTTTTGACATGAAATTGTAAACATGTGGACATGGATTTTGAAAATTCTAGAGAGAATTTTAAAAGCTTCAACAGAATTTCAACAATTTTGAGAGGGATTTGAAAAGTTTCAATGGGAATGGGAAGAATTGGGACAAAAATTGGAAAATTTTTCAGGGACTTTGAAAAAATTTCAACTGGAATTTTAGCCATTTTTTGACGTGAAATTGTAAACATGTGGCCATGGATTTTGAAAATTCTAGAGAGAATTTTAAAAGCTTCAACAGAATTTCAACAATTTTGAGAGGGATTTGAAAAGTTTCAATGGGAATGGGAAGAATTGGGACAAAAATTGGAAAATTTTTAAGGGACTTTGAAAAAATTTCAACTGGAATTTTAGCAATTTTTTGACGTGAAATTGTAAACATGTGGACATGGATTTTGAAAATTCTAGAGAGAATTTTAAAAGCTTCAACAGAATTCCAACAATTTTGAGAGGGATTTGAAAAGTTTCAATGGGAATGGGAAGAATTGGGACAAAAATTGGAAAATTTTTCAGGGACTTTGAAAAAATTTCAACTGGAATTTTAGCCATTTTTTTATGTGAAATTGTAAACATGTGGCCATGGATTTTGAAAATTCTAGAGAGAATTTTAAAAGCTTCAAGAGAATTTCAACAATTTTGAGAGGGATTTGAAAAGTTTCAATGGGAATGGGAAGAATGGGGACAAAAATTGGAAAATTTTTAAGGGACTTTGAAAAAATTTCAACTGGAATTTTAGCATTTTTTTTACATGAAATTGTAAACATGTGGACATGGATTTTGAAAATTCTAGAGAGAATTTTAAAAGCTTTAACAGATTTTCAACAATTTTGAGAGGGATTTGAAAAGTTTCATTGGGAATGGGAAGAATTGGGACAAAAATTGGAAAATTTTTAAGGGACTTTGAAAAAATTTCAACTGGAATTTTAGCAATTTTTTTACATGAAATTGTAAACATGTGGACATGGATTTTGAAAATTCTAGAGAGAATTTTAAAAGCTTCAACAGAATTTCAACAATTTTGAGAGGGATTTGAAAAGTTTCAATGGGAATGGGAAGAATTGGGACAAAAATTGGAAAACTTTTAAGGGACTTTGAAAAAATTTCAACTCGAATTTTAGCAATTTTTTGACGTGAAATTGTAAACATGTGGACATGGATTTTGAAAATTCTAGAGAGAATTTTAAAAGCTTCAACAGAATTTCAACAATTTTGAGAGGGATTTGAAAAGTTTCAATGGGAATGGGAAGAATTGGGACAAAAATTGGAAAATTTTTAAGGGACTTTGAAAAAATTTCAACTGGAATTTTAGCAATTTTTTGACGTGAAATTGTAAACATGTGGACATGGATTTTGAAAATTCTAGAGAGAATTTTAAAAGCTTCAACAGAATTTCAACAATTTTGAGAGGGATTTGAAAAGTTTCAATGGGAATGGGAAGAATTGGGACAAAAATTGGAAAATTTTTAAGGGACTTTGAAAAAATTTCAACTGGAATTTTAGCCATTTTTTTACATGAAATTGTAAACATGTGGCCATGGATTTCGAAAATTCTAGAGAGAATTTTAAAAGCTTCAAGAGAATTTCAACAATTTTGAGAGGGATTTGAAAAGTTTCAATGGGAATGGGAAGAATTGGGACAAAAATTGGAAAATTTTTCAGGGACTTTGAAAAAATTTCAACTGGAATTTTAGCCATTTTTTGACGTGAAATTGTAAACATGTGGACATGGATTTTGAAAATTCTAGAGAGAATTTTAAAAGCTTCAAGAGAATTTCAACAATTTTGAGAGGGATTTGAAAAGTTTCAATGGGAATGGGAAGAATTGGGACAAAAATTGGAAAATTTTTAAGGGACTTTGAAAAATTTTCAACTGGAATTTTAGCCACTTTGTTACATGAAATTGTAAACATGTGGCCATGGATTTTGAAAATTCTAGAGAGAATTTTAAAAGCTTCAAGAGAATTTCCACAATTTTGAGAGGGATTTGAAAAGTTTCAATGGGAATGGGAAGAATTGGGACAAAAATTGGAAAATTTTTCAGGGACTTTGAAAAAATTTCAACTGGAATTTTAGCCATTTTTTGACGTGAAATTGTAAACATGTGGCCATGGATTTTGAAAATTCTAGAGAGAATTTTAAAAGCTTCAAGAGAATTTCAACAATTTTGAGAGGGATTTGAAAAGTTTCAATGGGAATGGGAAGAATTGGGACAAAAATTGGAAAATTTTTAAGGGACTTTGAAAAAATTTCAACTGGAATTTTAGCCATTTTTTGACGTGAAATTGTAAACATGTGGCCATGGATTTTGAAAATTCTAGAGAGAATTTTAAAAGCTTCAACAGAATTTCAACAATTTTGAGAGGGATTTGAAAAGTTTCAATGGGAATGGGAAGAATTGGGACAAAAATTGGAAAATTTTTAAGGGACTTTGAAAAAATTTCAACTGGAATTTTAGCATTTTTTTTACGTGAAATTGTAAACATGTGGACATGGATTTTGAAAATTCTAGAGAGAATTTTAAAAGCTTCAAGAGAATTTCAACAATTTTGAGAGGGATTTGAAAAGTTTCAATGGGAATGGGAAGAATTGGGACAAAAATTGGAAAATTTTTAAGGGACTTTGAAAAAATTTCAACTGGAATTTTAGCCATTTTTTTATGTGAAATTGTAAACATGTGGACATGGATTTTGAAAATTCTAGAGAGAATTTTAAAAGCTTCAACAGAATTTCAACAATTTTGAGAGGGATTTGAAAAGTTTCAATGGGAATGGGAAGAATTGGGACAAAAATTGGAAAATTTTTAAGGGACTTTGAAAAAATTTCAACTGGAATTTTAGCCATTTTTTTACGTGAAATTGTAAACATGTGGACATGGATTTTGAAAATTCTAGAGAGAATTTTAAAAGCTTCAAGAGAATTTCAACAATTTTGAGAGGGATTTGAAAAGTTTCAATGGGAATGGGAAGAATTGGGACAAAAATTGGAAAATTTTTAAGGGACTTTGAAAAAATTTCAACTGGAATTTTAGCCATTTTTTGACGTGAAATTGTAAACATGTGGCCATGGATTTTGAAAATTCTAGAGAGAATTTTAAAAGCTTCAAGAGAATTTCAACAATTTTGAGAGGGATTTGAAAAGTTTCAATGGGAATGGGAAGAATTGGGACAAAAATTGGAAAATTTTTAAGGGACTTTGAAAAAATTTCAACTGGAATTTTAGCCATTTTTTGACGTGAAATTGTAAACATGTGGCCATGGATTTTGAAAATTCTAGAGAGAATTTTAAAAGCTTCAAGAGAATTTCAACAATTTTGAGAGGGATTTGAAAAGTTTCAATGGGAATGGGAAGAATTGGGACAAAAATTGGAAAATTTTTAAGGGACTTTGAAAAAATTTCAACTGGAATTTTAGCATTTTTTTTACGTGAAATTGTAAACATGTGGACATGGATTTTGAAAATTCTAGAGAGAATTTTAAAAGCTTCAAGAGAATTTCAACAATTTTGAGAGGGATTTGAAAAGTTTCAATGGGAATGGGAAGAATTGGGACAAAAATTGGAAAATTTTTAAGGGACTTTGAAAAAATTTCAACTGGAATTTTAGCCATTTTTTTATGTGAAATTGTAAACATGTGGACATGGATTTTGAAAATTCTAGAGAGAATTTTAAAAGCTTCAACAGAATTTCAACAATTTTGAGAGGGATTTGAAAAGTTTCAATGGGAATGGGAAGAATTGGGACAAAAATTGGAAAATTTTTAAGGGACTTTGAAAAAATTTCAACTGGAATTTTAGCCATTTTTTTACGTGAAATTGTAAACATGTGGACATGGATTTTGAAAATTCTAGAGAGAATTTTAAAAGCTTCAACAGAATTTCAACAATTTTGAGAGGGATTTGAAAAGTTTCAATGGGAATGGGAAGAATTGGGACAAAAATTGGAAAATTTTTCAGGGACTTTGAAAAAATTTCAACTGGAATTTTAGCCATTTTTTGACGTGAAATTGTAAACATGTGGACATGGATTTTGAAAATTCTAGAGAGAATTTTAAAAGCTTCAAGAGAATTTCAACAATTTTGAGAGGGATTTGAAAAGTTTCAATGGGAATGGGAAGAATTGGGACAAAAATTGGAAAATTTTTAAGGGACTTTGAAAAATTTTCAACTGGAATTTTAGCCATTTTGTTACGTGAAATTGTAAACATGTGGCCATGGATTTTGAAAATTCTAGAGAGAATTTTAAAAGCTTCAAGAGAATTTCCACAATTTTGAGAGGGATTTGAAAAGTTTCAATGGGAATGGGAAGAATTGGGACAAAAATTGGAAAATTTTTAAGGGACTTTGAAAAAATTTCAACTGGAATTTTAGCCATTTTTTGACGTGAAATTGTAAACATGTGGCCATGGATTTTGAAAATTCTAGAGAGAATTTTAAAAGCTTCAAGAGAATTTCAACAATTTTGAGAGGGATTTGAAAAGTTTCAATGGGAATGGGAAGAATTGGGACAAAAATTGGAAAATTTTTAAGGGACTTTGAAAAAATTTCAACTGGAATTTTAGCAATTTTTTGACGTGAAATTGTAAACATGTGGACATGGATTTTGAAAATTCTAGAGAGAATTTTAAAAGCTTCAAGAGAATTTCAACCATTTTGAGAGGGATTTGAAAAGTTTCAATGGGAATGGGAAGAATTGGGACAAAAATTGGAAAATTTTTAAGGGACTTTGAAAAAATTTCAACTGGAATTTTAGCCATTTTTTGACGTGAAATTGTAAACATGTGGACATGGATTTTGAAAATTCTAGAGAGAATTTTAAAAGCTTCAAGAGAATTTCAACAATTTTGAGAGGGATTTGAAAAGTTTCAATGGGAATGGGAAGAATTGGGACAAAAATTGGAAAATTTTTCAGGGACTTTGAAAAAATTTCAACTGGAATTTTAGCATTTTTTTATGTGAAATTGTAAACATGTGGCCATGGATTTTGAAAATTCTAGAGAGAATTTTAAAAGCTTCAAGAGAATTTCAACAATTTTGAGAGGGATTTGAAAAGTTTCAATGGGAATGGGAAGAATTGGGACAAAAATTGGAAAATTTTGAAGGGACTTTGAAAAAATTTCAACTGGAATTTTAGCCATTTTTTGACGTGAAATTGTAAACATGTGGCCATGGATTTTGAAAATTCTAGAGAGAATTTTAAAAGCTTCAACAGAATTTCAACAATTTTGAGAGGGATTTGAAAAGTTTCAATGGGAATGGGAAGAATTGGGACAAAAATTGGAAAATTTTTAAGGGACTTTGAAAAAATTTCAACTGGAATTTTAGCAATTTTTTGACGTGAAATTGTAAACATGTGGACATGGATTTTGAAAATTCTAGAGAGAATTTTAAAAGCTTCAACAGAATTTCAACAATTTTGAGAGGGATTTGAAAAGTTTCAATGGGAATGGGAAGAATTGGGACAAAAATTGGAAAATTTTTAAGGGACTTTGAAAAAATTTCAACTGGAATTTTAGCCATTTTTTTACCTGAAATTGTAAACATGTGGACATGGATTTTGAAAATTCTAGAGAGAATTTTAAAAGCTTCAACAGAATTTCAACAATTTTGAGAGGGATTTGAAAAGTTTCAATGGGAATGGGAAGAATTGGGACAAAAATTGGAAAATTTTTCAGGGACTTTGAAAAAATTTCAACTGGAATTTTAGCCATTTTTTGACGTGAAATTGTAAACATGTGGACATGGATTTTGAAAATTCTAGAGAGAATTTTAAAAGCTTCAAGAGAATTTCAACAATTTTGAGAGGGATTTGAAAAGTTTCAATGGGAATGGGAAGAATTGGGACAAAAATTGGAAAATTTTTAAGGGACTTTGAAAAAATTTCAACTGGAATTTTAGCAATTTTTTGACGTGAAATTGTAAACATGTGGACATGGATTTTGAAAATTCTAGAGAGAATTTTAAAAGCTTCAACAGAATTCCAACAATTTTGAGAGGGATTTGAAAAGTTTCAATGGGAATGGGAAGAATTGGGACAAAAATTGGAAAATTTTTAAGGGACTTTGAAAAAATTTCAACTGGAATTTTAGCATTTTTTTGACGTGAAATTGTAAACATGTGGACATGGATTTTGAAAATTCTAGAGAGAATTTTAAAAGCTTCAAGAGAATTTCAACAATTTTGAGAGGGATTTGAAAAGTTTCAATGGGAATGGGAAGAATTGGGACAAAAATTGGAAAATTTTTAAGGGACTTTGAAAAAATTTCAACTGGAATTTTAGCCATTTTTTGACGTGAAATTGTAAACATGTGGACATGGATTTTGAAAATTCTAGAGAGAATTTTAAAAACTTCAAGAGAATTTCAACAATTTTGAGAGGGATTTGAAAAGTTTCAATGGGAATGGGAAGAATTGGGACAAAAATTGGAAAATTTTTAAGGGACTTTGAAAAAATTTCAACTGGAATTTTAGCTATTTTGTTACGTGAAATTGTAAACATGTGGACATGGATTTTGAAAATTCTAGAGAGAATTTTAAAAGCTTCAAGAGAATTTCAACAATTTTGAGAGGGATTTGAAAAGTTTCAATGGGAATGGGAAGAATTGGGACAAAAATTGGAAAATTTTTAAGGGACTTTGAAAAAATTTCAACTGGAATTTTAGCATTTTTTTTACGTGAAATTGTAAACATGTGGCCATGGATTTTGAAAATTCTAGAGAGAATTTTAAAAGCTTCAAGAGAATTTCAACAATTTTGAGAGGGATTTGAAAAGTTTCAATGAGAATGGGAAGAATTGGGACAAAAATTGGAAAATTTTGAAGGGACTTTGAAAAAATTTCAACTGGAATTTTAGCCATTTTTTGACGTGAAATTGTAAACATGTGGCCATGGATTTTGAAAATTCTATAGAGAATTTTTAAAGCTTCAACAGAATTTCAACAATTTTGAGAGGGATTTGAAAAGTTTCAATGGGAATGGGAAGAATTGGGACAAAAATTGGAAAATTTTTCAGGGACTTTGAAAAAATTTCAACTGGAATTTTAGCCATTTTTTGACGTGAAATTGTAAACATGTGGACATGGATTTTGAAAATTCTAGAGAGAATTTTAAAAGCTTCAAGAGAATTTCAACAATTTTGAGAGGGATTTGAAAAGTTTCAATGGGAATGGGAAGAATTGGGACAAAAATTGGAAAATTTTTAAGGGACTTTGAAAAATTTTCAACTGGAATTTTAGCCACTTTGTTACATGAAATTGTAAACATGTGGCCATGGATTTTGAAAATTCTAGAGAGAATTTTAAAAGCTTCAACAGAATTTCAACAATTTTGAGAGGGATTTGAAAAGTTTCAATGGGAATGGGAAGAATTGGGACAAAAATTGGAAAATTTTTCAGGGACTTTGAAAAAATTTCAACTGGAATTTTAGCATTTTTTTGACGTGAAATTGTAAACATGTGGACATGGATTTTGAAAATTCTAGAGAGAATTTTAAAAGCTTCAAGAGAATTTCAACAATTTTGAGAGGGATTTGAAAAGTTTCAATGGGAATGGGAAGAATTGGGACAAAAATTGGAAAATTTTTAAGGGACTTTGAAAAAATTTCAACTGGAATTTTAGCATTTTTTTTACGTGAAATTGTAAACATGTGGCCATGGATTTTGAAAATTCTAGAGAGAATTTTAAAAGCTTCAAGAGAATTTCAACAATTTTGAGAGGGATTTGAAAAGTTTCAATGAGAATGGGAAGAATTGGGACAAAAATTGGAAAATTTTGAAGGGACTTTGAAAAAATTTCAACTGGAATTTTAGCCATTTTTTGACGTGAAATTGTAAACATGTGGACATGGATTTTGAAAATTCTAGAGAGAATTTTAAAAGCTTCAAGAGAATTTCAACAATTTTGAGAGGGATTTGAAAAGTTTCAATGGGAATGGGAAGAATTGGGACAAAAATTGGAAAATTTTTAAGGGACTTTGAAAAAATTTCAACTGGAATTTTAGCCATTTTTTGACGTGAAATTGTAAACATGTGGCCATGGATTTTGAAAATTCTAGAGAGAATTTTAAAAGCTTCAAGAGAATTTCAACAATTTTGAGAGGGATTTGAAAAGTTTCAATGGGAATGGGAAGAATTGGGACAAAAATTGGAAAATTTTTCAGGGACTTTGAAAAAATTTCAACTGGAATTTTAGCATTTTTTTATGTGAAATTGTAAACATGTGGCCATGGATTTTGAAAATTCTAGAGAGAATTTTAAAAGCTTCAAGAGAATTTCAACAATTTTGAGAGGGATTTGAAAAGTTTCAATGGGAATGGGAAGAATTGGGACAAAAATTGGAAAATTTTGAAGGGACTTTGAAAAAATTTCAACTGGAATTTTAGCCATTTTTTGACGTGAAATTGTAAACATGTGGCCATGGATTTTGAAAATTCTAGAGAGAATTTTAAAAGCTTCAACAGAATTTCAACAATTTTGAGAGGGATTTGAAAAGTTTCAATGGGAATGGGAAGAATTGGGACAAAAATTTGAAAATTTTTAAGGGACTTTGAAAAAATTTCAACTGGAATTTTAGCAATTTTTTGACGTGAAATTGTAAACATGTGGACATGGATTTTGAAAATTCTAGAGAGAATTTTAAAAGCTTCAAGAGAATTTCAACAATTTTGAGAGGGATTTGAAAAGTTTCAATGGGAATGGGAAGAATTGGGACAAAAATTGGAAAATTTTTAAGGGACTTTGAAAAAATTTCAACTGGAATTTTAGCCATTTTTTGACGTGAAATTGTAAACATGTGGACATGGATTTTGAAAATTCTAGAGAGAATTTTAAAAGCTTCAAGAGAATTTCAACAATTTTGAGAGGGATTTGAAAAGTTTCAATGGGAATGGGAAGAATTGGGACAAAAATTGGAAAATTTTTCAGGGACTTTGAAAAAATTTCAACTGGAATTTTAGCCATTTTTTGACGTGAAATTGTAAACATGTGGCCATGGATTTTGAAAATTCTAGAGAGAATTTTAAAAGCTTCAAGAGAATTTCAACAATTTTGAGAGGGATTTGAAAAGTTTCAATGGGAATGGGAAGAATTGGGACAAAAATTGGAAAATTTTGAAGGGACTTTGAAAAAATTTCAACTGGAATTTTAGCAATTTTTTGACGTGAAATTGTAAACATGTGGACATGGATTTTGAAAATTCTAGAGAGAATTTTAAAAGCTTCAACAGAATTCCAACAATTTTGAGAGGGATTTGAAAAGTTTCAATGGGAATGGGAAGAATTGGGACAAAAATTTGAAAATTTTTAAGGGACTTTGAAAAAATTTCAACTGGAATTTTAGCATTTTTTTGACGTGAAATTGTAAACATGTGGCCATGGATTTTGAAAATTCTAGAGAGAATTTTAAAAGCTTCAAGAGAATTTCAACAATTTTGAGAGGGATTTGAAAAGTTTCAATGGGAATGGGAAGAATTGGGACAAAAATTGGAAAATTTTTAAGGGACTTTGAAAAAATTTCAACTGGAATTTTAGCCATTTTTTGACGTGAAATTGTAAACATGTGGACATGGATTTTGAAAATTCTAGAGAGAATTTTAAAAACTTCAAGAGAATTTCAACAATTTTGAGAGGGATTTGAAAAGTTTCAATGGGAATGGGAAGAATTGGGACAAAAATTGGAAAATTTTTAAGGGACTTTGAAAAAATTTCAACTGGAATTTTAGCTATTTTGTTACGTGAAATTGTAAACATGTGGACATGGATTTTGAAAATTCTAGAGAGAATTTTAAAAGCTTCAAGAGAATTTCAACAATTTTGAGAGGGATTTGAAAAGTTTCAATGGAATGGGAAGAATTGGGACAAAAATTGGAAAATTTTTAAGGGACTTTGAAAAAATTTCAACTGGAATTTTAGCATTTTTTTTACGTGAAATTGTAAACATGTGGCCATGGATTTTGAAAATTCTAGAGAGAATTTTAAAAGCTTCAAGAGAATTTCAACAATTTTGAGAGGGATTTGAAAAGTTTCAATGAGAATGGGAAGAATTGGGACAAAAATTGGAAAATTTTGAAGGGACTTTGAAAAAATTTCAACTGGAATTTTAGCCATTTTTTGACGTGAAATTGTAAACATGTGGACATGGATTTTGAAAATTCTAGAGAGAATTTTAAAAGCTTCAACAGAATTTCAACAATTTTGAGAGGGATTTGAAAAGTTTCAATGGGAATGGGAAGAATTGGGACAAAAATTGGAAAATTTTTCAGGGACTTTGAAAAAATTTCAACTGGAATTTTAGCCATTTTTTGACGTGAAATTGTAAACATGTGGACATGGATTTTGAAAATTCTAGAGAGAATTTTAAAAGCTTCAAGAGAATTTCAACAATTTTGAGAGGGATTTGAAAAGTTTCAATGGGAATGGGAAGAATTGGGACAAAAATTGGAAAATTTTTAAGGGACTTTGAAAAATTTTCAACTGGAATTTTAGCCACTTTGTTACATGAAATTGTAAACATGTGGCCATGGATTTTGAAAATTCTAGAGAGAATTTTAAAAGCTTCAACAGAATTTCAACAATTTTGAGAGGGATTTGAAAAGTTTCAATGGGAATGGGAAGAATTGGGACAAAAATTGGAAAATTTTTCAGGGACTTTGAAAAAATTTCAACTGGAATTTTAGCCATTTTTTGACGTGAAATTGTAAACATGTGGACATGGATTTTGAAAATTCTAGAGAGAATTTTAAAAGCTTCAAGAGAATTTCAACAATTTTGAGAGGGATTTGAAAAGTTTCAATGGGAATGGGAAGAATTGGGACAAAAATTGGAAAATTTTTAAGGGACTTTGAAAAATTTTCAACTGGAATTTTAGCCATTTTTTTATGTGAAATTGTAAACATGTGGACATGGATTTTGAAAATTCTAGAGAGAATTTTAAAAGCTTCAACAGAATTTCAACAATTTTGAGAGGGATTTGAAAAGTTTCAATGGGAATGGGAAGAATTGGGACAAAAATTGGAAAATTTTTAAGG